>NC_052342.1:26653853-26710571 GCF_016432855.1 Salvelinus namaycush | reverse complement strand
GACCCTGACCCCTCAATGATGAACTATAATACCTAACCTGAACCCTCACAGCTGAACTATACACACCTCCAACCCCGACCCTCAACAGTCTGAACTATAACACCTAACCCGACCCTCAAGTGGACTGAACTATAACACCTAACCCTGACCCCTCAATGACTGAACTATAAACACCTAACCCTGACCCCTCAATGGCTGAACTATAACACCTAACCCTGACCCCTCAATGGCTGAACTATAACACCTAACCCTGACCCCTCAATGACTGAACTATAACACCTAACCCTGACCCCTCAACAGCTGAACTATAACACCTAACCCTACCCTCAATGACTGAACACTATAACACCTAACCCTGACCCACTCAACAGTTGAACTATAACACCTAAAACCGCGACCCTCAACAGCGAAAAGCTATAACACCTAACCATGACCCCTAAAAGCTGAACTATAAACACCTAACCTGACCCCTCAACAGCTGAACTATAACACCTAACCCTGACCCCTCAACAGCTGAACTATAACACCTAACCCTGACCCCTCAATGACTGAACTATAACACCTAACCCTGACCCCTCAATGACTGAACTATAACACCTAACCCTGACCCCTCAATGACTGAACTATAACACCTAACCCTGACCCCTCAATGACTGAACTATAACACCTAACCCTGACCCCTCAACAGCTGAACAAAACACCTAACCCTGACCTAACACTGAACTAAACCTAACCCTGACCCTCAACAGCTGAACTATAACACACCTAACCCTGACCCTCAATGACTGAACTATAACACCCTAACCCTGACCCTCAACTAGCTGAAACTATAAACCTACCTTCCCCTCAAAAGCTGACTATAACACTACCCTGACCCTCTCACAACAGCTGAACTATAACACCTAACCCTGACCCCTCAACAGCTGAACTATAACACCTAACCCTGACCCCTCAACAGCTGAACTATAACACCTAACCCTGACCCTCAATGACGAAACTACTAACACCTAAACCCTGACCCCTAACAGCTGACTATAACACTAACCTGACCCCTCAACAGCTGAACTATAACACCTAACCCGGACCCTCAACAGTGAACTATAACACCGTAACGCTGACCCCTCAATGACTGAACTTAACACCTAACCCTGACCCCCAACAGCTGAAACGAAACACTAACCCTGACCCCCCCCCCCAACCCCCCCCCCGGAAACCCCCCCTCACAACCCCCCCACCCCCCCCCCTCCCTCCCCCCCCCCCCCCCCCCCCCCCCCCACCCCACCTCAACAGCTGAACTATAACACCTAACCCTGACCCCTCAACAGCTGAACTATAACACCTAACCCTGACCCCTCAACAGCTGAACTATAACACCTAACCCTGACCCCTCAACAGCTGAACTATAACACCTAACCCTGACCCCTCAACAGCTGAACTATAACACCTAACCCTGACCCCTCAATGACTGAACTATAACACCTAACCCTGACCCCTCAATGGACTGAACTATTAACACCTAACCCTGACACCTCAACAGCTGAACTTATAACACCGAAACCCTGACCCTCAAAACGCTGAACTATAACACCTAACCCTGACCCCTCAACAGTCTGAACTATACCCCCTAACATGGACCCCCAATGAACCTCGAAACTATAACACCTAACCCTGACCCCCTCAACAGCTGAACTATACAACACCTAACCCTGACCCCTCACAGCTGAACTATAACACCTAACCCTGACCCCTCAATGGCTGAACTATAACACCTAACCCTGACCCCTCAATGGCTGAACTATAACACCTAACCCTGACCCCTCAACAGCTGAACTATAACACCTGACCCTGACCCCTCAATGACTGAACTATAATACCTAACCCTGACCCCTCAACAGCTGAACTATAACACCTAACCCCGACCCCTCAACAGCTGAACTATAACACCTAACCCTGACCCCTCAATGAGCTGGAACTAAACACCTAACCTCTGACCCCCAAATGGCTGAACTATAACACCTAACCCTGACCCCTAAAAGACTGAACATTAACACCTAACCCTGACCCCCAATGACTGAAACTATAACACTAACCCTGACCCCTCACCAGCTGAACTATAACACCAACCCTGACCCCTCAACAGCGAACTCATAACACCTAACCCTGACCTCAAAGCTGAACTATAACACCTAACCTGACCCCTCAATGACTGAACTATAACACCTAACCTGACCCCTCAACAAGCTGAACATAACACCGTAACCCTGACCCCTCAACAGCTGAATAAAAACACCTAATCTGACCCCTCAATGACTGAACTATAACACCTAACCCTGACCCCTCAACAGCTGAACTATAACACCTAACCCTGACCCCTCAACAGCTGAACTATAACACCTAACCCCTGACCCCTCAACAGCTGAACTATAACACCTAACCCTGACCCCTCAATGACGAACTAGTAACCCTAACCCTGACCTCACAGCTGAACTATCACACTACCCTGCACCCCTTCAACAGCTGAACTAGAAAAAACACTAACCCGACCCCTCAATGACCTGAACTATAACAACCTAACCCTGACCCCTAAATGGCTGAACTAATAACACCTAACCCTGACCCCTCAATGATGACCCTATAACACCTAACCCTGACCCCCAATGGAATCGACACTAAAACACCTAAACCCTGACCCCTCAACAGCTGAACTATAAACCCAAACCCTGACCCCTCAATGACCTGAAACTATAACACCTAAACCCTGAACCCCTCAATGGCATGAACTATAACACCTAACCTGACCCCTAATGAGCTGAAATATAACACCTGACCCGGACCTCTCAAGACTGAACTATAAAACCTGACCCTGACCCCTCAACAGCCGGCAACATACACACCTAACCCTGACCCTCAGGCTGAACTAACCACCAACCCGGACCCCCAATGACGAACTAAACACTAACCCTGACCCTCAACAGCTGAAACTATAACACCTAACCCTGGAACCTCAATGACTGAACTATACACTAACCCTGACCCCTCAACAGCTGAACTATAACACCTAACCCTGACCCCTCAACAGCTGAACTATAACACCTAACCCTGCCCCTCAACAGCTGAACTATAACACCTAACCCTGACCCCTCAACAGCTGAACTATAACACCTAACCCTCTACCCATCAATGACTGAAACATAACACACTAACCCGGACCCCTCAACAGCCTGAACTATAAACACTAACCCCGACCCAGCAAACAGCTCGAACTATAGCAACCTAACCCTGACCCTCAATGACGGAACTATAACACCTCAACCCTGACCCCTCAACAGCCCTGAACTATAACACTAACCCTGGACCCTCAACAGCCTGAACTATAACACCATAAACCGACCCCTCAACAGCTGAAACTATAACACCTAACCCGACCCCTAACAGCTGAACTATAAACACTGCCCGGACCCCTCAATGACTGAAACTATAAACACCAACATGACCACTCAACAGCTGAACTATAACACCTAACCCTGACCCCTCAAACAGCTGAAACTATAACAACCTACCCTGACCCCTTCAATGACTGAACTATAATAACCTAACCGGACCCCTCAACAGCTGAAATATAAACCTGGACCCTGACCCCTCAATGACTGAACTATAACACCTAACCCGGACCAAAAAAGCTGAAACTAAAACACCCTAACCCGACCCCTCAACAGCGAAACTATAACACCTAACCCTGACCCCTCAACAGCTGAACTAATAACACTAAACCTGACCCCGCAATGACTGAACTATAAAATACCTAACCCTGACCCCTCAATGGCTGAACTATCAACACCTAACCTGACCCCTCAACAGCTGAAAAAAAAAAAAAAAAAACAAACAAAAAAAACAAACACCTAACCCTGAACCCTCAATGACTGAACTATAACACCTACCTGACCTCAATGACTGAACTATACACCTAACCCTGACCCCTCAATGAACTGAACTATAACACTCACACCCTGACCCCTCAATGACTGAAACTATAAACACCTAAACCGACCCCTCAACAGCTGAACTATAACACCTGACCCTGACCCCTCAATGACTGAACTATAACACCTAACCCTGACCCCTCAACAGCTGAACTATAACACCTGACCCTGACCCCTCAACAGCTGAACTATAACACCTAACCCTGACCCCTCAACAGCTGAACTATAACACCCTGACCTGACACCCCACCTACCCTCAAAACAGCTGAACTATAACACTAACCCTGACCCCCTCAACAGCTGAACTATAACACCTAACCCTGACCCCTCAACAGCTGAACTATAACACCTGACCCTGACACCTCAACAGCTGAACTATAACACCTAACCCTGACCCCTCAATGACTGAACTATAACACCTAACCCTGACCCCTCAACAGCTGAACTATAACACCTGACCCTGACCCCTCAACAGCTGAACTATAATACCTGACTCTGACACCTCAACAGCTGAACTATAACACCTAACCCGACCCTCAACAGCTGAACTCTAACACCTAACCCTGATCCCCTCAATGACTGAACTATAACACCGTAATCCTGACCCCTCAACAGCTGGAACTTAACACCTAACCTGACCCCTCAATGATTCCTTCCTCTGAAACTATAACACCTAACCCCGACCCTCAATGAATTTCTGAAACTATAACACCTAACCCTGGACCCCTCAAACAGCTGAATATAACACCTAACCTGACCCCTCAACGCTGAACTTAAACACCTAACCCGGACCCCTCAACAGCTGAACTATAACAACCTAACCACATTGAACCTTCAATGACCTGAACGATAACACCTAACCCTGACTCAATGGCTGAAACTATAAACTAAACCCTGACCCCTCAACAGCTGAAACTATAACACCATGACCCTGACCCCTCAAACAGCCTGAACTATAACACCTAACCCTGACCCCTCAATGACTGAACTATAACACCTAACCCTGACCCCTCAACAGCTGAACTATAACACCTAACCCTGACCCCTCAACAGCTGAACTATAACACCTAACCCTGACCCCTCAACAGCTGAACTATAACACCTAACCCTGACCCCTCAACGCTGAACTATAACACCTAACCCTGACCCATCAATGACTGAAACTAATAAACCTCAACCCTGACCCTCAATGACGAAACTATTAACACCTAACCCTGGACCCTCAATGACTAAACTATAACACCTAAACCCTGACCCTCAACAGCTGAAACTATAACACCTAACCGACCCCTCAACAGCGAACTATAACAGCTAACCCTGAACCCCTCAATGATCTGAAACTATAACACCTAACCCTGACCCCTCAACAGCTGAACTATAACACCTAACCCGGACCCCTCAACAGCTGAACTATAACACCTGACCCTGACCCCTCAATGACTGAACTATAACACCTAACCCTGCACCCCTCAACAGCTGAACTATAACACCTAACCCTGACCCTCAACAAGCCTGAACTTATAACACCTAACCCCGACCCCTCAACAGCTGAACTATAACACCTAACCCTGACCCCTCAACAGCTGAACTATAACACCTGACCCTGACCCCTCAATGACTGAACTATAACACCTAACCCTGACCCCTCAATGGCTGAACTATAACACCTAACCCTGACCCCTCAACAGCTGAACTATAACACCTAACCCTGACCCCTCAACAGCTGAACTATAACACCTAACCGACTCCCCTCAACAGATGAAACTATAACACCTACCCTGACCCCTCAATGATGAACTAAACACCTAACCCGACCCCTAAAACAGCTGACACTATAACACCTTGACCCTGGACCCATCAATGAACTGGAACTATCACAACAAACTCCCACCAACAAAACTGAGAACACAACCCTGACCCCTCAACAGTGAAAAACGATAACACTAACCCGAACCCTCAACAGCTGAACTATAACACCTAACCCTGACCCTCAACAGCTGAAATTAACACCCAACCCTGACCCTCAAGGACTATTGAACTATAATACCTAACCTGACCCCTCAATGGTGAAAACTATAACACCTAACCCTGACCCCTTCCAACAGCTGAACTATAAACACCTAACCCTGACCTCTCAATGGACTGAACTATAACAACCTAACCCTGACCCCTCAATGATCTGAACTATAACACCTACCCCTGACCCTCAACAGCTGAACTATAACACCTACCCCGACCCTTCAACAGCTGAACTATAAACACCTAAACATGACCCCTAATGACTGAACTATAACACCTAACCCTGGACCCTCAATGATCCTGAAACTAAACACCTACACCCTGACCCTCATCAACAGCTGAACTATAACCACCTGACCCGGACCCTCAATGATCTGGAACTATAACACCTAACCTGGACCCCTCAAACAGCTGAACTATAAACACCTGACCCTGACCCATAAACAGCTGAACTATAAACACCAACCTGACCCTCAACAGTCTAAAACTATAACACCTGACCCTGGTCCCCTCAACAGCTGAATATAACACCTGACCTGAACCCTCAACAGCTGAACTAAATACCTAATCTGACACCTCAACAGCTGAACTATAACCCTCAACCTGACCCCTCAATGGACTGAACTATAACACTAATCCTGACCCCTCAAAGCTGAACTATAACACCTAACCCTGACCCCTCAATGACTGAACTATAACACCTAACCCTGACCCCTCAATGACTGAACTATAACACAACCCGACCCATCAATGACTGAACTATAACACCTAACCCTGACCCTAAAGATGAACTTATAACACCTAACCTGAACCCCTCAACAGCTGAACTATAACACCTAACCCTGACCCCTCAACAGCCTGAACTATAACACCTTAACCCTGACCCTCAACAGCTGAACTATAACAATAACCCTGAACCCCAACAGCTGAACTATAAACACCTAACCATGCACCCGCAAAACAGCTGAACTATAAACACCTAACCCGAAACCTCAATGACTGAACTATAACACCTAACCCTGACCCTCAATGGCGAACTATAACAACCTAACCCTGACTCAAGCTGAACTATAACACCTAACCCTGACCCCTCAACAGCTGAACTATAACACCTGACCCTGACCCCTCAACAGCTGAACTATAACACCTGACCCTGACCCCTCAATGACTGAACTATGACACCTAACCCTGACCCCTCAACAGCTGAACTATAACACCTAACCCTGACCCCTCAACAGCTGAACTATAACACCTAACCCTGACCCCTCAACAGCTGAACTATAACACCTAACCCTGACCCCTCAACAGCTGAACTATAACACCTAACCCTGACCCCTCAATGACTGAACTATAACACCTAACCCTGACCCCTCAATGACTGAACTATAACACCTAACCCTGACCCCTCAACAGCTGAACTATAACACCTAACCCTGACCCCTAACAGCTGAACTATAACACCTTAACCCGACCCTAAATGGCTGAACATAACACCGAACCCTGAACCCCTCCAACAGGCGAACTATAAACCTAAACCCTAACCCTGTACCCCTCAATGCGAACTATAACACCTAACTGACCCCTTCAATGGACTGAAACTATTACACCTAACCCTGACCCCTCAATGGCTGAACTATAACACCTAACCCTGACCCCTCACATTTGGCTCAACTATAACACTACCCTGCCCCCTCAACAGCCTGAACTATAACAACTGACCCTGACACCTAACAGCGAACTTAACACCTAACCCTGACCCTCCAACAAAAAAATGACTGAACTATAACACCTAACCCTGACCCCTCAACAGCTGAACTATAACACCTAACCCTGACCCCTCAATGACTGAACTATAACACCTAACCCTGACCCCTCAACAGCTGAACTATAACACCTAACCCTGACCCCTCAACAGCTGAACTATAACACCTAACCCTGACCCCTCAATGACTGAACTATAACACCTAACCCTGACCCCTCAACAGCTGAACTATAACACCTAACCCTGACCCCTCAACAGCCCTGAAACTATAACACCGAACCCGACCCTCAATGACTGACATATAAACACCTAACCCTGACCCCTCAACAGCTGAACTATAACACCTAACCCGACCCCTCAATGGACTGAAAACTATAGACCCAACACCTAACTACCCCTTAACAGCTGGAACTATAACACGGACCCTGACCCCTCAAAGCTGAACATAAACACCTGACCCGACCCCTCAATGACGTGAACTTAACACCTAACCCTGACCCCTAACAGCTGAACTATAACACCGAACCGACCCTCAACAGCCTGAACTTAACACCTAACCCTGACCCCTCAAGACCTGCTGAACTATAAACACCTGACTCTGACCCTCAATGACTGAACTTAACACCTCACAAACCTGACCCCTCAACAGCTGAACTATAAAAACACCAACCCTGACCCCTCAATGACTGAACTATAACACCAACCCTGACCCTCAACAGCTGAACTATAACACTAACCCTGACCCCTCGACAGCTGAACTATAACACCTAACCCCTGACCCTCAAACACTGAACTAAACACCTAACCCTGGACCCCTCAATGAAGAAACTCTAACACCTACCTGACCCTCAACAGCTGAACTATAAACACCCACCTAACCCTCGCACCCCTCAAAAGTACTGAATCTAACACCTAACCCTGACCCCTCAAGACGGAACTATAACACCTAACCTGACCCCTAAACAGCTGATACTAATAACAACTAACCCTGACCCCTCAACAGTCCTGAACTAAAACACCTAACCCGACCCCTTCAATGACCTGAAAACTATAACACCTAACCCGACCACTCAACATGCTGAACTATACACACCCTAACCCTGACCCCTCAATGACTGAAAATCATAACACCTAACCCTGGACCTCAATGACGAACTATAACACCTAACCCTGACACCTCAACAGCTGACTTATAAACCTACCCTGACCCTTCAACAGCTGAACTATAACACCTAACCTGACCCCTCAATGGACTGAACTATAACCACCTAACACTTGACCCCTCAATGACTGAACTATAAAACAACCTAACCTGACCCCTCAACAGCGGAACTATAACACCTGACCTGACCCCTCAATGACTGAACATAACACCTAACCCTGACCCTCAAACAGGCAACTATAACACCTGACCCTGACCCCGCACAGCGGAACTATACAACCTAACCCTGACCCCTCAACAGCGAACTATAACACTGCGCTGTCCCCTCAAACAGCTGAAACTTATAACCACATGACCCTGACCTCAACAGATCTGGAACTATAATACCTGACTCGACACCCTCAACAGCTTGAAACTATAACACCTAACCTGACCCCTCAATTGGACTGAACTATAACACCTAATTCCTGACCCTCAACAGCTGAACTATAACACCTAACCTGGACCCCTCAATGAATTGAACTATAACACCTAACCCCGACCACTCAAGGACTGCAACATTATAACACCTAACCCTGACCCCTCAATGACTGAACTTATAACACCAACCCTGACCCCTCAACAGCTGAACTATAACACCTAACCCGGACCCCTAAACAGCTGAAATATAACACCTAACCTGACCCTCAAACAGATGAACTAAACAACCTAACCATGACCCCTCAAACAGCTGACTATAACACCGAACCATGAACCCTCAACAGCTGAACTATAAACACCTAACCCCTGACCCTCAAACAGCTGAACTATAACACCTAACCCTGACCCCTCAAGGACTTGAATAACTATAACACCTAAACTGACCCCTCAATGCATGAACTATAACACTAACCCTGCAACCCCTCAACAGCTGAACTATAACACCCTAACCCTGACCCCTCAACAGGAACTAGAAACACCGACCCTGACCCCTCAAAAGCTGAACTTAACACCTGACCCTGACCCTCAATGGACTGAATTATGACACCTAACCCTGACCCTCAAACAGCTGAACTATAACACTAACCATGGACCCCTCAAACAGCTGAACTATAACACCTAACCCTGACCCCTCAACAGCTAACTATAAAACCTAACCCTGACCTCAACAGTGCTGAACTATAACACCAACCATGACCCCTCAAATGACGGAAGATAACACCTAACCCGACCCTCAATGAATCTGAAACTATAACCACCTAACCCTGGACCCCTCAACAGAGAACTATAAACACTAACATGACCCCTCAACAGCTGAACTATAACACCTAACCCTGACCCCTCAATGGCTGAACTATAACACCTACCCTGACCCCTCAACAGATTGAACTATACACAAACCTAACCCTGACCCCTCAAGGCTGTGAAAACTATAAAACACCTACCCGACCCCTCAATGACTGAACTATTACACCTAAACCTGACCCCTCAATGGATGAACTATAAACACCTAACCCTGACCCCTCATGGCTCAACTATACCACCTATACCCTGACCACTCAACAGCTGAACTATAACATCATGACCCTGACACCCAACAGCTGAACTAAACACCTAACCGACCCCTCAACAGCTGAACTATAAACACCTAACCCTGACCCTCAACAGCTGAATATAACACCAACCCTGACCCCTCAATGAAGAACTATAACACCTAACCTTGAACCCCTCAACAGCGAACTATAACACCTAACCCTGACCCCTCAAAAGCTGAACTATACACACCATCTAACCCTGACCCCTCAATGACTGAACTATAACACCTAACCCTGACCCCTCAACAGCTGAACTATAACACCTAACCCCGACCCCTCAACAGCTGAACTATAACACCTAACCCTGACCCCTCAATGACTGAACTATAACACCTAACCCTGACCCCTCAACAGCTGAACTATAACACCTAACCCTGACCCCTCAATGACTGAACTATAACACCTAACCCTGACCCCTCAACAGCTGAACTATAACACCTGACCCTGACCCCTCAACAGCTGAACTATAACACCTGACCCTGACCCCTCAATGACTGAACTATAACACCAAACCACTGACCCCTCAACAGCTAGAACTATAACACCAACCCTGACCCCCTAACAGCTGAATATAACACCTAAACCCTGACCCCTCAATGACTGAAACTATAACACATGACCCTGACCCTCAATGACCTGAAACTATAACAACCCTAACCCTGACCCCTCAACAGCTGAACTATAACACCTAACCCTGACCCCTCATGACCCCCTTTACTGAACCTATACACACTAACCCTGACCCCTCAACAGCTGAAAACTATAACACCTAACCTGACCCCTCAACAGCGGAACTATAACACTAAACTGACCCTCAACAGCTGAACTATAACACCTACCCTGACCCCTCAATGATGAACTATACACCTAAACCTGACCCTCAACAGCCTGAACTATAACACCTAACCGACCCTCAACAGCTGAACTATAAACACCTAACCCTGACCCCTCACAGCTGAAATATAACACCTAACTCCTGTAACCCTCAATGACTGGAACTTAACACCTAACCCTGACCCCTCAAATGCTGAACTATAACACATAACCCGTGACCCTCAACAGCTGAAAACTATAACACCTAACCCTGACCCCTCAATGATGAAAACTAATAACACCAAACTGACCCCTCAATGGGATGTAACTATAACACCTAACCTGACCCTCTCAATGACTGAAACTATAACACCGAACCCTGACCCCTCAACAGCTGAACTATAACACTAACCCTGACCCCTCAACAGCTGAACTAGAACACCTGACCTGACACATCAACAGCTGAACGATAAACACTAACCCTGACCCCTCAACAGACTGAACTATAACCACCTAACCCTGACACCTCAACAGCTGAATATAAACACCTAACCCTGAACCCTCAATGACATGAACTGAACACCTAACCCTGACCCTCAACAGCCTGACTTATAACACCAACCCTGACCCTCAACAGTCTGAACTATAACATACCTAACCCTGACCCTCAATGACTGAACTATAACACCTAACCCTGACCCCAACAGCTTGAAAACTATAACACCTAACCCTGACCCCTCAACAGCTGAACTATAACACCTAACCCTGACCCCTCAACAGCTGAACTATAACACCTAACCCTGACCCCTCAATGACTGAACTATAACACCTGACCCTGTCTATTGTCTGTGACTACAGTTGGCTCTAGTCTGTGACTACAGTTGTCTCTAGTCTGTATTGGCTCTAGTCTGTGACTACAGTTGGCTCTAGTCTGTGACTACAGTTGGCTCTAGTCTGTCACTACAGTTGGCTCTAGTCTGTGACTACAGTTGCCTCTAGTCTGTGACTACAGTTGGCTCTAGTCTGTGACTACAGTTGGCTCTAGTCTGTGATTACAGTTGGCTCTAGTCTGTTACTACAGTTGGCTCTTGTCTGTGATTACAGTTGACTCTGTCATGTGATACAGTTGGCTTCTATCTGTGAAAAGTTGGTCTAGTCTGTCACTACAGTTGGCTCAGTCTGTGAAACAGTTGGCTCGAGTCTGTCACTACAGTAGCTTAGTCTGGGATTACAGTTGCCTTCTATAGTCTGTGGACTACAGTTGGATCTAGTCTGTGACTACAGTTGGTTCTGTCTGGTGACTACAGTTAGGCTCAGTCTGTGACTACTTGGCTCTAGTTTTGTGACTACAGTGACCTCTATCTGTGACTACAGTTGACTCTAGTCTGTGACTACAGTTGGCTCTAGTCTGTGACTACAGTTGGCTCTAGTCTGTGACTACAGTTGGCTCTAGTCTGTGACTACAGTTGTCTCTAGTCTGTATTGGTTCTAGTCTGTGACTACAGTTGGCTCTAGTCTGTGACTACAGTTGGTTCTAGTCTGTATTGGTTCTAGCCTGTGACTACAGTTGTCTCTAGTCTGTGACTACAGTTGTCTCTAGTCTGTGACTACAGTTGGCTCTAGTCTGTGACTACAGTTGGCTCTAGTCTGTGACTGCAGTTGGCTCTAGTCTGTATTGACTCTAGTCTGTGACTACAGTTGGCTCTAGTCTGTATTGACTCTAGTCTGTGACTACAGTTGACTCTAGTCTGTGACTGCAGTTGGCTCTAGTCTGTATTGACTCTAGTCTGTGACTACAGTTGGCTCTAGTCTGTGACTACAGTTGGCTCTAGTCTGTGACTACAGTGGCTACTAGTCTTGTGGACTGCCCCCCCCCCCCCCCCTCAGTTGGATCTAGTCTGTATTTGACTTTTTTTTTTTTCTTTTTTTATTAGCTGTGACTACAGTTAGAGCTCCTAGTCTGTATTGACTCTAGTCTGTGACTACAGTTGACTCTAGTCTGTGACTACAGTTGGCTCTAGTCTGTATTGACTCTAGTCTGTGACTACAGTTGACTCTAGTCTGTATTGGATCTGGTCTGTGACTACAGTTGACTCTAGTCTGTGACTACAGTTGACTCTAGTCTGTGACTACAGTTGACTCTAGTCTGTGACTACAGTTGACTCTAGTCTGTATTGGCTCTAGTCTGTGACTACAGTTGGCTCTAGTCTGTATTGGGCTCTAGCTGTGATACAGTGATCTAAGTCTGGACTACATTGGCTTAGTCTGTATTGACTCTAGCTTGCTGGACCTACAGGGGACTCTAGTCGTCGAATTACAGTTGGCTCTAGTCTGTGACTACAGTTGGCTCTAGTCTGTATTGGCTCTAGTCTGTGACTACAGTTGGCTCTAGTCTGTATTGACTCTAGTCTGTGACTACAGTTGACTCTAGTCTGTGACTACAGTTGGCTCTAGTCTGTGACTACAGTTGGCTCTAGTCTGTATTGGCTCAAGTCTGTGACTGAGTGAAATAAAGCGAAACTAAAACACTCCTTTTGAATAACAGCTCGTTTGTATGTTTGGGATGAGAAGATTTCATGCCATCGGGACTGAGGCTCCATTTATAAGGGGGTTGGTTGGTTGCTGGGATACACCAGGCCTATTCTCCAGGACCTCTCTGTGGCGAGGATCTGAAAGGAATGTTGGGTATTAAATGTGTTTAAAATAGATGCGCCTACTTGAAAGAACCCATCCACGGCAACGGGTCACGGGTTGGGGCGTGGCCTGACGGAGCACAGCAACGGGTCACGGCGTGACAGTAACGGGGGACAGGCGGGACAATAATAGTTATGAATCAACAACAACAGATGTTCCAACCGTGGGAGTACCGCAGTGGGGCGGGGCGTGGCCTGACGGAGCACCGCAGTGGGGCGGGGCGTGGCCTGACGGAGCACCGCAGTGGGGCGGGGCGTGGCCTGACGGAGTACCGCAGTGGGGCGGGGCGTGGCCTGACGGAGCACCGCAGTGGGGCGGAGCGTGGCCTGACGGAGTACCGCAGTGGGGCGGAGCGTGGCCTGACGGAGTACCGCAGTGGGGCGGAGCGTGGCCTGACGGAGAACCGCAGTGGGGCGGAGCGTGGCCTGACGGAGTACCGCAGTGAGGAGCGGAAGCGTAGCCTGACGGTAGTACGCAGTGCGTTGGGCGATGGCCTGACGGAGCAACGCAGTGGGTAGCGGAGCGGGCCTGACGGAGCACCGCGTGGGTTGGGCGTGCCTGACGGGAAGTACCGCAGTGGTGCGGATACAGCGTGGACTGACTGAGCACCGCAATGGGGCGGTAGCGTGGCCTCGGACATACGCAGTGGGACGAGCGGCGTGGCCTCGGCAGACACGCAGTGGGGGCGAGGGCGTGGCCTGACGGAGTACCGCATGAGGCGTGGCATGGTACACTGACGGAGCACCATGCAGTGGGTGCGGAGCGTGCCTGATGGAGTACGCATTGGGGCCGGAGCGTGGCCTGACGGAGTACCGCAGTGGGGCGGAGCGTGGCCTGACGGAGAACCGCAGTGGGGCGGAGCGTGGCCTGACGATATCGCCAGAGTGGGGCGGAGCGGGCGCATGAGGGAGTACCGCAGTGGGTTGGGGCGTGGCCTGACGGAGCACCGCAGTGGGGCGGAGCGTGGCCTGACGGAGCACCGCAGTGGGTTGGGGCGTGCTGAACGGAGTTACCGCAGGCAGTGTTGGCGGTAGCGTGGCCTGACGGAGCACCGCAGTGGGGCGGAGCGTGGCCTGACGGAGTACCGCAGTGGGGCGGGGCGTGGCCTGACGGAGCACCGCAGTGGGTTGGGGCGTGGCCTGACGGAGCACCGCAGTGGGGCGGAGCGTGGCCTGACGGAGCACCGCAGTGGGGCGGAGCGTGGCCTGACGGAGTACACCGCAGGGGTTGTTGGCGTGGCTGACGGAGCGACACTCCCGCAGTGGTGAGCGGGGCGTGGCCTGACGGAGGTACCTCAGTGGGGCGAGCGCGTGAGCGCGACGGAGCAACCGCAGTTGGTGGGCGCGTGGGACTGTGACGGAGCACGCATGGCAAGCGGTGAGGGTGCGGGGCGGCGATGGCCTGACGGAGTACCGCAGTGGGGGCGGGGCGGGTCCTGACAGAGTACCAGCAGATGGGGTCGGGGCGAATGGCCTGACTGAGCTACCGCAGTGGGCGGGACGTGGCCTAGGACCAGTTGGAGCGGCATACGGAGTACCCGCAGGTGGGGAGTGGCCTGACGGAGCACCGCGGTGGGGCGTGGCCTGACGGAGCACCGCAGTGGGGAGTGGCCTGACGGAGAACCGCGGTGGGGCGAGGCCTGACGGAGAGAGAGAGAAGTTGAAACGTGCTGTAAGGGTCGTAACGTGGTGCGTACCCCTGTATATAGCTCGGCACATGACTCTGTACCGGAGTACATAAAATCTGGTATATAGCCTCCCATTGGCTCTGTTACCGTACCCATCCTGTACATAAAGCTCACCATTGACTCTGTACCGTCAGACACCCTGTATATAGCCTCCACATTGCTCGTGTACCGGTTACCTCCATAAGTAAGGACTTACATCCCTTGTATATGACCTCCACATTGACTCTGTACCGAACACCCCTGTATATACAGCCTCCACATTGACTCTGTACCGTCAACTCGTATATAGCCTACCACATTGCTCTTTTTTACCGTACACCCTGTACTATAGCCTCCACATTTGACTCTGTAACCGGTAACCCATTTATTAGCCTCCACCATTGACTCTGTACCGGAACACCCTGTATATGCCTCCACATGATCTGTACCGTAGACAAACCCTGGTATTATCGCCTCCAATTGGACTCCCCCTGTTACCGTAAAAAACACTGTATATAATGCCCTCACATTGACCTATCGTACCGTAACCCCTTATTGCCTCCACATTGACTCTGTGTACAACCCTATATACCCACTCCGTAGTCAATAGCTCCACATTGACTCTGTACCAGTACACCCTGTATATAGCATCACATTGATCTGTACCGTACACCCTGTATATAGCCTCCACATGTGACTCTGTACCGTACCCCTGTTATAGCCTCCACATTGACTCTGTACCGTAACACCCTGTATATAGCCTCCAATGACTCGACCGTACACACCCGTATATAGCTCCACATTGACTCTGTACAACGTAACACCTGTTATATAGCCTCCACATTGACCTCTGTACCGGTACCACCCTGTATATAGCCCCACATTGACTCTGTAGAACCGTAACACCCCTGTATATAGCCTCCACAGTTGACTCTGTACGTAGACACCCTGTATATAAGCCTCCACATTGACTCTGTACCGTAACACCCTGTTATATAGCCCCACATTGACTCTTACCGGTACACACCCTGTATATAGCCTCCACATTGACGGTCTGTATCGTAAACCCTGTTATAGCCTCCCACATTGACTTCTGTTACGGTCGCCCCTGTATATAGCCCTCCACATTGCTACTTGTACCGGTACCCCCGCTATATATAGCCTCCACATTGACTCTGTACCGTAACACCCTGTATATAGCCTCCACATTGACCTATGCTACCCGTAAACACCCTGTATATAGCCTACCACATTGACTCGTGTACAGTAACACCCATGTAGATATGCCTCCACCATTGACTCTGTACACGTAACCCCCTGTATAAGCCTCCACCTTGCGTCTGTACGACCCCCTGTTATATAGCCTCCACATTGACTCGTCACGTAACACCCTTGTTATAGCCTCCACATTGACTCTGTAACCGTAACACCATGTATATAGCCTCCACATTGACTTCTTGTACCGTAACACCCTGTATATAGCCTCCACTTGATCTGTACACAGTAAAACCCTGTATAAGCCTCCACATTGTGACTCTTTACCGTAAACACCCTGTGATTAGCCTCCACAATTGAACTCGTAAACCGTGAACCACCTGTATATAGCCTCCAACATTGACTCTGTACCGAACCCTGTATATAGCCTCCAAAATTGACTCTGTTACCGATAACACCCTGATATAGCCTCCACATTTGACTCTTTACCGTAACACCCTGTATATAGCCTCCACATTGACTCTGTACCGTAACACCCTGTATATAAGCCTACCATCTGACTCTGTTACCTAACCCCTGTATATAGCCACATGACATCTTGTACCGGTCCCCTTGTATATATGCCTCCAGCATTGAGCTCTGTACCGTACACCCTGTATAAGCCTCACCATGACTCTGTACTGGTACAACACCTGGTATATTAGCCTCACATGACTCTGTCACCGGTACCCCCCTGTATACAGCCTCCACATTGACTACTGGTACACGTAACCCCCTGTATATAGGCCTCCACATTGACTTGTACCGGTACGCCCTTTTGTAGACCATCGTATTGTTATTTATGCTGCTTCTTTAATTACTTGACTTTTATCTCTTATCTTATTCGTATTTTTTAAACTGCATTGTCGTTGGGGCTCGTAAGTAAGCATTTCACTGTAAGGTCTACTACACCTGTTGTATCAGCATTTCACTGTAAGGTCTACTACACCTGTTGTATTCAGCATTTCACTGTGAAGGTCTACTACACCTGTTGTATTCAGCATTTCACTGTAAGGTCTACTCAACTGTTGTATTCAGCATTTCACTGTGAGGTCTACTACACCTGGTATTCAGCATTTCACTGTAAGGTTACTACACCTGTTGTATTCAGCATTTCACTGTAGGTCTACTACACCTGTTGTATCAGCATTTCACTGTAAGGTCACTACACCTGTGTGTATTCAGCATTTCACTGTAAGGTCTACTAACACTGTTGTATTCAGCATTTCACTGTAAGGTTACTACACCTGTTGTATTCAGCATTTCACTGTAAGGTCTACTACACCTGTTGTATTCTGCATTTCACTGTAAGGTCTACTACACCTGTTGTATTCGGCGCATGTGACAAATAAAATGTGATTTGAAGCCGTTTGCTTAGTCATTGCCACAATCCAAGATGGCAGCTGAGGAAACAAGACACCTGAGATAATTATACGTGTTTCATTACTCTGGACGGACACACACATACACACTTATCTTAGGACATAGTAACACACACATACACACTTATCTTAGGACATAGTAACACACACATACACACTTATCTTAGAACATAGTAACACACACATACACCACTTACTATAACCATACGACTATTAAGAACAGTAACACACACATACACCACTTATCTTAGGACATACGTAACACACACATAACATTACTTGAACATATTACCAACATCACTTATCGGACATAGTAACACACACATACACACTATACTTAGATAACATAGTAACACACCACATACACACTTATCTTAGGACATAGTAACACACACATACACACTTATCTTAGGACCATATCAACCATAACACTACTAGACTATCACACAACCATTATCTAGGACTATAGTAACACAACACATACACACTTATCTTAGGACATAGTAACACACACATACACACTTATCTTAGGACATAGTAACACACACATACACACTTATCTTAGGACATAGTAACACACACATACACACTTATCTTAGGACATAGTAACACACACATACACACTTATCTTAGGACATAGTAACACACACATACACACTTATCTTAGGACATAGTCCACAACACACTTCTCTGACATCACACAAACACCTTATCTTGGACATAGTAAACAACACACATACACACTTATCTTAGGACATAGTAAACACACACAGATCACAACATATCTTAGGAAGTAACCACACATTATCTGACATATACACAACATAACTATTAACAGTAACAAATCACTTATCTTAGATAGCACCAACAAAACATCTTAGGACATAGTAACACACACATACAGACTTATCTTAGGACATAGTAACACACACATACACACTTATCTTTCATTAAATACACAAAGGGGGAAGATGAGGGGAGAACTGAACACTCAAACACTCTCCATCCCTCCATCTCTCCATCTCTCCATCTCTCATCCCTCCATCTCCATCCCTCCATCCCTCCATCTCTCCATCTCTCCTTTCCCAGTCCTTTTGGGAACCGGTTGGCATGGAAACCCTACATGTGCGCTGTCTTTGTCTGAAAATAGACCCAATGTTGCTGCTCAGAGGAGCGGGATGCACGCACACACACACGCACACACACAAACCGCACACACCACAAATACACACACAAATTCACTCAGACAGACACACACACACAGACAGGGCTCGGAGCTGGTTAGCCCACTCAATAATTGATTGTCCTTGAGGGCACGACATATGGCAGAGAGGTGCTATCTACGGTGCGTTGGTGTATCACTGTCTCACTCACTGTCTCACTCACTCACCCACTCACTGTCTCACTCACTGTCTCACTCACTCACTGTGTCACTCACTGTCTCACTCACTGTCTCACTCACTGTCTCACTCACTCACTGTCTCACTCACTGTCTCACTCACTCACCCACTCACTGTCTCACTCACTGTCTCACTCACTCACTGTGTCACTCACTGTCTCACTCACTGTCTCACTCACTGTCTCACTCACTCACTGTGTCACTCACTGTCTCACTCACTGTCTCACTCACTGTCTCACTCACTCACTGTCTCACTCACTGTCTCACTCACTCACCCACTCACTGTCTCACTCACTGTCTCACTCACTCACTGTGTCACTCACTGTCTCACTCACTGTCTCACTCACTGTCTCACTCACTGTCTCACTCACTCACTGTGTCACTCACTGTCTCACTCACTGTCTCACTCACTGTCTCACTCACTGTCTCACTCACTGTCTCACTCACTCACCCACTCACTGTCTCACTCACTGCCTCACTCACTCACTGTCTCACTCACTGTCTCACTCACTGTCTCACTCACTGTCTCACTCACTGTCTCACTCGATCTCTTATTAGTGGAAGTGGTATCTGCTTTACACTGTCTGAGCATTTGTAGCTTCATCAGTACCTGCCTGTTACACCAAATCTCTCAGGCCCAGCTATAGTCTGCAGTAGTCTACTAGAGGCCCAGCTATACCCTGCAGTAGTCTACTAGAGGCCCAGCTATACCCTACAGTAGTCTACTAGAGGCCCAGCTATACCCTGCAGTAGTCTACTAGAGGCCCAGCTATACCCTACAGTAGTCTACTAGAGGCCCAGCTATAGTCTACTAGAGGCCCAGCTATAGTCTGCAGTAGTCTACTAGAGGCCCAGCTATACCCTACAGTAGTCTACTAGAGGCCCAGCTATAGTCTGCAGTAGTCTACTAGAGGCCCAGCTATACCCTACAGTAGTCTACTAGAGGCCCAGCTATACCCTGCAGTAGTCTACTAGAGGCCCAGCTATACCCTGCAGTAGTCTACTAGAGGCCCAGCTATACCCTGCAGTAGTCTACTGGAGGCCCAGCTATAGTCTGCAGTAGTCTACTAGAGGCCCAGCTATACCCTACAGTAGTCTACTAGAGGCCCAGCTATAGTCTGCAGTATCCTACTAGAGGCCCAGCTATACCCTACAGTAGTCTACTAGAGGCCCAGCTATACCCTGCAGTAGTCTACTAGAGGCCCAGCTATACCCTGCAGTAGTCTACTAGAGGCCCAGCTATACCCTGCAGTAGTCTACTGGAGGCCCAGCTATAGTCTACTGGAGGCCCAGCTATAGTCTACTGGAGGCCCAGCTATAGTCTACTGGAGGCCCAGCTATAGTCTGCAGTAGTCTACTAGAGGCCCAGCTATACCCTACAGTAGTCTACTAGAGGCCCAGCTATAGTCTGCAGTAGTCTACTAGAGGCCCAGCTATAGTCTACCGTAGTCTACTAGAGGCCCAGCTATACCCTGCGGTAGTCTACTAGAGGCCCAGCTATAGTCTGCAGTAGTCTACTAGAGGCCCAGCTATACCCTGCAGTAGTCTACTAGAGGCCCAGCTATACCCTGCGGTAGTCTACTAGAGGCCCAGCTATACCCTGCGGTAGTCTACTAGAGGCCCAGCTATACCCTGCGGTAGTCTACTAGAGGCCCAGCTATACCCTGCTGTAGTCTACTAGAGGCCCAGCTATACCCTGCGGTAGTCTACTAGAGGCCCAGCTATACCCTGCAGTAGTCTACTAGAGGCCCAGCTATACCCTGCGGTAGTCTACTAGAGGCCCAGCTATAGTCTACAGTAGTCTACTAGAGGCCCAGCTATACCCTGCAGTAGTCTACTAGAGGCCCAGCTATACCCTGCAGTAGTCTACTAGAGGCCAGTATGACCTGCAGTGTTACTAGAGGCCCAGCTATAGTCTACAGTAGTCTACTAGAGGCCCAGCTATACCCTGCAGTAGTCTACTAGAGACCCAGCTGTAGTCTACAGTAGTCTACTAGAGGCCCAGCAATAGCCTGCGCTTGTCTACTGAAGTCAATTATAAAGACAGACCTGGTTGGAATGAGACGGTGTCTTTTTCGCTACTATGCTTTGTGAAAAGGCAAATGTACTCTGTCTGATATTATAGTGAGCGATAGGTATGTGTGCATGCTTGCTCTGTGTGTGTGTGTTCCTATTGTCTGTTCTAATGTTAATGTGTGTATAACTGTAAATAGTGGGGAGGCTATTCTTTCAGTTGGATGAGGTCCTGGTGAGGGCACTGGAACAGTCTGCAGCACCCGGCCTCACCCTACTAGAATCTGAAGTCAAATGTCTACTGTTTGCTGATGATCTGGTGCTTCTGTCCCCAACCAAGGAGGGCCTACAGCAGCACCAAGATCTTCTGCACAGATTCTGCCAAACCTGGGCCCTGACAGTAAATATCAGTAAGACAAAAATAATGGTGTTCCAAAAAAGGTCCAGTTGCCATGACCACAACTACAAATTCCGTTGCCTAGAGCACACAAAAACTATACAACCTCGGCCTAAACATCACGTGTGTGCGTGCGCTGCGTGTGTGCGTGTGTGCGTGTTTGCGTGTTTGCGTGTGTGGTGGGAGTTGGGATTGTTGTTCAGGAACATGAGAGAGAGAGAGATTGCAATCCAATCTCTGTCTCCATAGCAACTACCTCTATCTATTTCTTCTCTCGCTCCCTCTTTGCCTCTCTCTCTTTCTCTCTGCTTCTCTTTAACTAATTTGATTAGCAAGATAGCATCATTGGGCACCTGATGGGTTATAGGGATTTAATAATTTGTAATGATGTCTACTTATGATAAGGTAAAAGGTTTATGTTTCTGTTTCCATATGAATGGTAATATATCCCAATGCAAAAATAACATCTATATTTAATGGTATTAAATTCATTGCATATATTCCGTTAATTCCCAGGAAGTTTTCCACCATCTGATATTCCCCAAATGTGCAACCCTACACACACACACTGACACACTACACAACCACACACACACACACACACACACACACACACCACACACACACACACACACACACACACACACACGAACATGACACACACACACCACACACACACACACACACACACACACACTGACACTGACACACACATACACACACAACACACACACTGACACACACACACACACACTGACACACATACACTGACACACACACACACACACACCACACAACACACACACACACACACACACACTGATACATGCACACAACACAAAACGACACACACACACACACACACACACACACACACACACACACACTGACACACACACACACACACACTGACACACATACACTGACACATTCACACACACTCACACTGACACATACACACTGACACACACACACTGACACTGACACACACACACACACACACAACACACTCACACTCACACACTGACACACACCCTGCATATTCTCTGTATATTCTCACACATGAATTCATCTTCAGAAGAGGTTGATGAGTTTTTAATATCGTTAACTAAGACTCTATTTCTATTTCCTGTTTCTATTTCCTGTCTCTCTGTCCCCCCCCTCTCTCTCTCGATCTCTCTCTTGCTCTCTCTCTCCACCACATCTCTCTCTCGCTCTCTCTCTTACCTCATCTCTATCGCTCTCTATCTCCCACCTCTCTCTGTCTCATCTTATCTATACTCTGTCTTCTCTGCAACCTTCTATGTCTCTTTCTCTACCCTTCCCTCTCTCTGTCTCTCTCTTAACCTCTTGTCTCTATTTCCCCACTCGTCTTTTTACTTCTCTCTCCTCCCCCCTTCCGTCTTTCCCTCCCCTCTCTCTCTCTGTCTCTCTCTCTCTCCCCCTCTCTCTGTCTCTCTCTCTCTCTCTCTCTCCCCCCTCTCTCTGTCTCTCTCCCTCCCCCCTCTATCTCTCTCTGTCTCTCTCTCTCTCTCCCTGTAGAAAGTCAGTGAGAAGGTTGGAGGAGCTGAAGGAACCAAACTCGATGATGACTTCCTTCAGATGGAAAAGGTCATTATTCTGCCTGAGGAATACTGTGGGGTAGATTCACTCACTCATAGGCTGAGGAATACTGTGGGGTAGATTCACTCACTCATAGGCTGAGGAATACTGTGGGGTAGATTCACTCACTCATAGGCTGAGGATCTGTGGGGTTAGATTCACTCACACTCATAGCTGAGAATACTGGGGTAGATCACTCACTCATAGGCTGAGGAAATACTGTGGGGTAGATTCACTCACTCATAGCTGAGGAATACTGATGGGTTAGATCACTCACTCATAGCCTGAGGAATACTGTGGGGATAGATTCACTCACCCTAGCTATGAGGAATACTGTGGGTTAGATTCACTCACTCATAGCCTGAGGAATACTGTGGGGGTAGATTCACTCGACTCTAGCCTGAGGAATACTGTGGGGTTAGATTCACTCACTCATAGCCTGAGGAATACTGTGGGGTAGATTCACTCACTCATAGCCTGAGGAATACTGTGGGTAGATTACACTCACTCATAGGCCTGAGGAATACTGTGGGTTAGATTCACTCACTCATAGGCTGAGGAATACTGTGGGGTAGATTCACTCACTCATAGGCTGAGGAATACTGTGGGGTAGATTCACTCACTCATAGGCTGAGGAATACTGTGGGGTTAGATTCACTCACTCATAGCCTGAGGAATACTGTGGGGTAGATTCACTCACTCATAGCCTGAGGAATACTGTGGGGGTAGATTCACTCACTCATAGCCTGAGGAATACTGTGGGGTAGATTCACTCACTCATAGCCTGAGGAATACTGTGGGGTAGATTCACTGACTCATAATTAATTACTACTCACACATTTTTAAATGTATTTATTTGTTTATTTATACTACTGCTACTACTACTGTTACTACTGCTGCTACGGTTGCTACTGCTACTACTACTACTACTACTACTACTGATACTACTACTACTACTACTACTACTACTACTACTACTACTATACTACTACTACTACTACTACTGATACTACTACTACTACTGCTACTACTACTACTACTACTACTACTACTGTTACTACTGTTACTACCGCTGCTACTGTTGCTACTGCTACTACTACTACTACTACTACTACTGCTACTACTACTACTGCTACTGTTGCTACTGCTACTACTACTACTACTGCTACTACTACTACTGCTACTACTACTACTGCTACTGTTGCTACTGCTACTACTACTACTACTGCTACTACTACTACTACTACTATGTATACTGCTACTGTTGCTACTGCACCTACTACTACTACTACTACTACTGTACTCTACTGTTACTACCGCTGCTACTGTTGCTACTGCTATACTACTTACTACTCACTACTACTACTACTGCTACTACTACTACTTACTTTGCTACTGCTACTTAATAAGCTACTGCTACTATACTACGCTACTACTACTACTGACTACTGTTGCTATGCTACTACTACTACTACTGCTACTACTACTACTACTACTGCTACTACTACTACTGCTACTGTTGCTACTGCTACTACTACTACTACTACTGCTACTACTACTACTGTTACTACTACTACTACTGTTGCTACTACTACTACTACTACTACTACTACTACTGCTGCTACTGTTGCTACTACTAATACTACTACTACTGCTACTACTACTACTACTACTACTGTTACTACTGTTACTACTGCTGCTACGGTTGCTACTACTACTACTGCTACTACTACTACTACTGATACTACTACTAGTACTACTACTGACTACTACTACTACTATGCTACTACTACTACTACTACTACCGTTACTTACCGGCTGCTACTGTTGCTACGCTACTACTACTACTCTACTGCTACTGTTGCTACTGCTACTACTACTAACTACTGTTACTACTGCTGCTACTGTTGTACTGTACTACTATACTACTACTACTAACTACTACTACTAACGCTATACTACTAGCTACTACTACTACTGTTATGCTGCTATGTTATACTGCTGCTACTGTTGCTACTACTACTACTACTACTACTGCTGCTACTACTACTACTGTTACTACTGCTGCTACTGTTGCTACTACTACTACTACTACTACTGCTGCTACTACTACTACTGTTACTACTGCTGCTACTGTTGCTACTACTACTACTGCTGCTACTGTTGCTACTACTAATACTACTACTACTGCTACTACTACTACTACTACTACTGTTACTACTGTTACTACTGCTGCTACGGTTGCTACTACTACTACTGCTACTACTACTACTACTGATACTACTACTACTACTACTACTACTGATACTACTACTACTACTACTACTACTACTACTACTGTTACTACCGCTGCTACTGTTGCTACTGCTACTACTACTACTACTGCTACTGTTGCTACTGCTACTACTACTACTACTGTTACTACTGCTGCTACTGTTGCTACTGCTACTACTACTACTACTACTACTACTACTACTACTACTACTGCTACTACTACTACTGCTACTACTACTACTGTTACTACCGCTGCTACTGTTGCTACTGCTACTACTACTACTGCTGCTACTGTTGCTACTGCTACTACTACTACTACTACTACTACTACTACTACTGCTACTACTACTACTGCTACTACTACTACTGTTACTACTGCTGCTACTGTTACTACTGCTGCTACTGTTGCTACTACTACTACTACTACTACTGCTGCTACTACTACTACTGTTACTACTGCTGCTACTGTTGCTACTACTACTACTACTACTACTACTACTACTACTGCTACTACTACTACTGCTACTACTACTACTGTTACTACTGCTGCTAACTGTTACATGCTGCTACTGTTGCTACACTACTACGACTAACTGCCTGCTACACTACTACTGTTACTACTGCTGCTACTGTTGCTACTACTACTACTACTACTACTACTACTACTACTACTACTGTTACTGATACTGTTGCTACTACTACTACTGCTGCTACTGCTAATACTGCTGATACTGTTGCTACTACTACTACTGCTGCTACTACTACTGTTACTACTGCTGCTACTGTTGCTACTACTACTACTGCTACTACTACTACTGTTACTACTGCTGCTACTGTTGCTACTACTACTACTGCTACTACTACTACTACTACTACTACTACTACTACTACTACTGCTACTACTACTACTGCTACTACTACTACTGTTACTACTGCTGCTACTGTTACTACTGCTGCTACTGTTGCTACTACTACTACTGTTACTACTGCTGCTACTACTACTACTGTTACTACTGCTGCTACTGTTGCTACTACTACTACTACTACTACTACTACTACTACTACTACTACTACTGTTACTGATACTGTTGCTACTACTACTACTGCTGCTACTGCTAATACTGCTGATACTGTTGCTACTACTACTACTGCTGCTACTACTACTGTTACTACTGCTGCTACTGTTGCTACTACTACTACTACTACTACTACTACTACTGTTACTGATACTGTTGCTACTACTACTACTACTGTTACTACTGCTGCTACGGTTGCTACTACTACTACTGCTGCTACTACTACTACTACTGTTACTACTACTACTACTACTACTACTGATACTACTACTACTACTGCTACTACTACTACTACTACTACTGCTACTGTTGCTACTACATACTACCTGCTACTGCCTAATTACTGCTGCATACTGTTGAGTACTAATAATACTGATGTACTGTGCTACTACTACTACTACTGCTACTATTACTACTACTACTGTTACTACTGCTGCTACTGTTGCTACTACTACTACTGCTGTTACTACTACTACTACTACTGCTACTACTACTACTGCTACTACTACTGCTGCTACGGTTGCTACTACTACTACTGCTGCACTACTACTAATACTATACTGTTATCACTACTACTACTAACTGACTACTACTACGATACTACTAATCTACTATCTACTAATAATACTATACTACGAACTACTATACTATGCTATACTACTACTACTATACTGCTACTGTTGCTACTACTACTACTACTACTACTACTGATACTACTACTACTACTACTGATACTACTACTACTACTACTACTGATACTACTACTACTACTGCTACTACTACTACTACTACTACTACTACTGCTGCTACTGCTAATACTGCTGATACTGTTGCTACTACTAATACTGCTGATACTGTTGCTACTACTACTACTACTACTACTGATACTACTACTACTACTACTACTGATACTACTACTACTACTACTACTACTACTACTACTACTACTACTACTACTACTACTGATACTACTGCTACTGTTACTACTACTACTACTGCTGCTACTACTGTTACTACTACTGTTACTACTGCTGTTACTACTGCTGCTACTACTGCTGTTACTACTACTACTACTGCTGCTACTACTACTGCTACTATTACTACTACTACTGTTACTACTGCTGTTACTACTGCTGCTACTACTATGGTCTAACTACTTTAGTTGGATGCACTGACTGTTAGCCGCTCTGGGTAACACTGTCAGAACAACCAGATTCACAACGTGTGTGTGTGTGTGTGTGTGTGTGTGTGTGTGTGTGTGTGTGTGTATATATATATATATATATTATATATATATAGAAGGTGGACACCACCGGTAGAGCAGTGCTGGACATCATGACCAAAACTACAGAATACCTACAGCCCAACCCAGGTGAGAACACTCTCTCTCTCTCTCTCTCTCACAAACAGTCTCTCTCTCTCTCTCTCACAGACTGACAAACAGACTCTCTCTCTATTTCCCCAGCATCCAGGGCTAAGCTGAGTCTGATAGGGACCATGTCTAAGATCAGAGGACAGGAGAAGGGTCCGGGTTACCCCCAGGCTGAGACTGTACTGGGTGAGGCCATGCAACGCTTCGGACGAGAGCTGGGAGAGGAGTCATGCTTTGGTACGTGTTCACACACACACACACACACACACACACACACACACACACACACACACACACACACACACACACACACACACATGCTGCATCAGACACACACACACACATGCTGCATCAGACACACACACACACATGCTACATCAGACACACACACACACATGCTGCATCAGACACACACACACACAGACATATAAAGACACACGCACCTACTGTATTGACAATACAATACAGCACCAATAATTCAACATCTTGGTCAATCTCTCCAGGTGCAATCTCCCTGTGAACATACAAACAATTCAACAATCTCGCCGTCTACCCTCCCATTCCCTTTCTCCCCCTTATCCCTCCCTCCTCCACCTCTCCCTTCCCTCTCTCCTTGTCCCCTCTCCCTCCTCCAGGTCTGGCTCTCCTAGATGCTGGGGAGGCCATGGGTGAGCTGGGGGCTGTCAAGGATGCCTTGGATATGGAGGTCAAACAGAACTTTATTGATCCGCTACAGAACTTACAGGAAAAAGACATCAAAGAAATACAGGTAGATATAACTTTATTGATCCGCTACAGAATCTACAGGAAAAATACATCAGAGATACAGGTAGATATAACTTTATTGATCCGCTACAGAACCTACAGGAAAAATACATCAGAGATACAGGTAGATATAACTTTATTGATCCGCTACAGAATCTACAGGAAAAATACATCAGAGATACAGGTAGATATAACTTTATTGATCCACTACAGAATCTACAGGAAAAATACATCAGAGATACAGGTAGATATAACTTTATTGATCTACTACAGAATCTACAGGAAAAATACATCAGAGATACAGGTAGATATAACTTTATTGATCCACTACAGAATCTACAGGAAAAATACATCAGAGATACAGGTAGATATAACTTTATTGATCCACTACAGAATCTACAGGAAAAATACATCAGAAATACAGGTAGATATCAGAACTTTATTGATCCGCTACAGAACCTACAGGAAAAATACATCAGAGATACAGGTAGATATAACTTTATTGATCCACTACAGAATCTACAGGAAAAATACATCAGAGATACAGGTAGATATAACTTTATTGATCTACTACAGAATCTACAGGAAAAAGACATTAGAGAAATAAATACAGGTAGATATCAGAACTTTATTGATCCACTACAGAACCTACAGGAAAAAGAATATCAGCAAATATTAAATATGTTAGATAAATGTTCAATATATGAATGTTAAATAAATATTATCAGTAAACGTTACATCACTGTTAAATAAAGGTTGAATTATAAATACACGTTAAAGAACTTACATAAAGGAAGTTATTGTTAAGTAAATAAAATAAATATTAAATTCATTTAAATCAATCTTAAATGAACTTCAATGAATGGGAAATAAAGCAGCTACATTTAAAAATCAATAAAGTGATTAATGAAGTAAATGAATAAAATATGTTGTTGTTTCAGCACCACCTGAAGAAGATGCAGGGACGCCGCCTGGACTTTGACTATAAGAAGAAACGTCACGGTAAAGGAGATGGGATTATTATTATTATCATTATTATTTATTATTATTATTATCATTATTATTTATTATTATCATTATTATTATCATTATTTATTATTATTACTATTATTATCATTATTTATTATTAATTACTATTATTATTATTATTATTATAACTATTATTATTACTATTATTATTATTATTATTATTATTATTATTATTATTATAACTATTATTATTACATATTATTATTTTATTATCATTATATTTATTATTATTATAACTATTATTATTACTATTATTATTATTATTACTATTATTATTATTATTATTAAACTATATTATTATATTATTATTTTATTATATCATTATTATTTATTATTATTATTATTATAACTATTTTATTACTATTATATATTATCATTTATTATTACTATTATTATTATTTATTATCATTATTTTTTATATTATTATCTATATTATTTATTATTATCATTATATATCATTATTATTTATTATTATTATTATTATAACTATTATTATTATCATTATTATTTATTATTATTATTTATTATTATCATTTATTATTATCATTATTATTATTTTACTGAACATAAATACAACATGCAAAGATTTTACTGAGTTACAGTTCATAGAAGGAAATCAGTCAATTGAAATACATTTATTAGGCCCTAATCTATGGATTTCACATGACTGCATGGAGGCACAGCCATGGGTGGGCCTGGGAGGACATAGGCCCACCTCACTGGGGAGCCAGGTCCAGCCAATCAGAATGAGTTTTCCCCCACAAAGCGCTTTATTACAGACAGAAATAATAAATTTCATCAGCTGTCCGGGTGGCTGGTCTCAGACGATCCCGCAGGTGAAGAAGCCGAATGTGACGTTGTGTGACCAATTTGCACATTTTAGAGTGGCCTTTTGTTGTCCCCAGCACAAGGTGCACCTGTGTAATGATCATGTTGTTTGATCAGCTTCTTGATATGCCACACCTGTCAGGTGGATGGATTATCTTGTCAAAGGAGAAATGCTCAGTAAGAGGAAACACATCTGAGAGAAATAAGCTTTTTGTGCGTATGGAACATTTCTGGGATCTTTTATTTCAGCTCAGGAAACATGGGGGCAACACTTTACATGTTGCATTTATATTTTTGTTCGGTATGTTATTGTTATTATTACTCTCTCAAATACAAACGCTGCTGTTGTTGTTATAATAAAAGCTTGTTATATAATTGTAGGTAAAGGAGTTCTGGAGGAGGAGATCACACAGGCGCTGGAGAAGTTTGATGAGTCCAAAGAGGTGGCAGAGCAGAGCATGTTCAACCTGCTGGAGAGTGATGTAAGTTGTCTCTGTCTCTCTCTCCTCTCTGTCCCTCTCTCCTCTCTGTCTCTCTCTCCTCTCCATCTCTCCTCACCCTCTCTGTCTCTCTCTCCTCTCTGTCTCTCTCCTCTCTGTCTTTCTCTCCTCTCTGTCTCTCCTCACCCTCTCTCTCTCTGTTGTTGGATCCGTTTGAGTAGGTGAGTCAGGTAGCAAACTAACTTTAAGGAGAGACTTTTTCCCTGTGTGTAGATTGAGCAGGTGAGTCAGCTAGCAGCGTTGGTCCAGGCCCAGTTGGAGTATCACAGACAAGCTACAGAAATACTACAGCAGCTCTCCAGCAAGCTGCACGAGAGGTCAGTCACACACACACACACACAGACACACACACACACACACACACACACACACACACACACACACACACACACACACCACACCACACACACACACACACACAACACACACACACACACAGTCACACACACACAGTCACACACTCTCACACCACACACACACACACACACACACACACAAACACACACCACACACACACACACACACACACACACACACACACACACACACCAGGCACACACACAGTCACACACACACACAAGTCACACACTCACACACACACACTCACACACACACACACACACACAGACATACACACACAGACACACACACACAGACATACACACACAGACACACACACACAGACACACACACAGACACTAGGGCTGGGAAGGCACCCTGTAGTGTTGACATCTAATATTTTTATGGTTAACCCTGTGCATGTCTGCTCAAATGTGAACGAGCTTTGAAAGTCTCGCTATAACACGCCTTGAACCCTGCCCTGTGTTTTATACTGACATTGTGGTGTGTTGACCTCTGACCTCTGTGTTGTCTCTCCAGGATCCGGGAGGCACAGGATAAACCCAGGAAGGAGTATGTTCCTAAACCCCGGATGGTCCTGGAGCTGCTCCCCCCGAGCGACAGCCACAATGGGGGGCTCAACACCACCAAGTCCCCTGGCCCAGCCTCGTCCCCTGGCCCCGCGCCCACCCCCGGTGAGAACACACAACACAGGACGGACGCAGGCACTCAGAATCACAGATCCACGTACAGATTCACGTACAAACAAAGATTCACAGACTCACGTACAGACTCACAGATCCACGTACAGACTCACAGATCCACGTACAGACTCACAGATCCACGTACAGACTCACAGATCCACGTACAGACTCACAGATCCACGTACAGACTCACAGAACCACGTACAGATTCACAGATCCACGTACAGACTCACAGATCCACGTACAGACTCACAGATCCACGTCCAGACTCACAGATCCACGTCCAGACTCACAGATCCACGTCCAGACTCACAGATCCACGTTCAGACTCACAGATCCACGTCCAGACTCACAGATCCACGTACAGATTCACAGATCCACGTACAGACACACAGACTCACAGATCCACGTAGAGACTCACAGATCCACGTAGAGACTCACAGATCCACGTAGAGACTCACAGATCCACGTACAGACTCACAGATCCACGTACAGACTCACAGATCCACGTACAGACTCACAGATACACGTACAGACACACTCACAGTCGGTCTCTCTCTGTCGGTCTCTCTCTCTCTCTCTCTCTCTCTCTCTCTCTCTCTCTCTCTCTCTCTCTCTCTCTCTCTGTCTCTGTCTCTGTCTTCTCTCTCTCTCTCTCTCTCTCTCTGTCTCCTTCTCTCCACCCTTCCCCTCTCTCCCCCAGCTCCTATGGACCAACCGTGCTGCCGGGCGTTGTATGACTTTGTGCCGGAAAACGAGGGTGAGCTGGGCTTCAAAGATGGCGAAATCATCACCCTAACCAATCAGATCGATGATAACTGGTACGAGGGCATGGTCAACGGCCAATCAGGTTTCTTCCCCATCAACTACGTGGATATCCTGGTTCCACTTCCTCATTAGGCCACCCGCCCTCACCCAATCTTCACCCCACTCCCTGCCGGGGTCCCCAGCCTCTGCCCCGCCTCTGCCCAGCCTCTGCCCAGCCTCTTCCCAGCCTAATCCACTCATTCTTCTTTGTGCTTGTGTGAGTGCAACTGCTTTTTCACAAAGAACTACAACTGTGAGGAACTAGGGACTACAATTGTATAGGATTCTGCATTGATTGGTTGTTTTGATTGATTGGTTAGTTAGCATTTGTATATGTCAGGAATAGGCAACTTTGATGGGGGGGGGGGGGGGGTCACAAAAAAACTCATCATGAGGGGCCACAGTGGCTTGCGGATCCGGGTCTGTGAGAGAATGGCGCCGGAGGGGATGGCCGCCGTTTTACCGGCTCCTGAACAATTTTGTGTGTTTTTTTTACGCCGATCTTAACTATTTTATAAATAATGTTTCGGCCATCATTTCATATGTCCGAAAAGATCTTCTGGACATCAAAATAGTGACCTCGATTTAGATGAGGACTTTTATTTCATGAAATCGGGAGGCGAAGGACATAACTCCCAAATCCCCGTCACTCAGAGGAGGCCGAGGCAGAGTTATAGAGGTCGCCGTGCGGGATATGTAACGAGACTGCAACGGCAAGTGGATAAGTCGTCATTACCCTCCGTTCTATTGACGAACGTGAAATCACTGGAAAATAAACTGGATGAGCTCCGTTGGGAGACTATCCTATCAACGTGATCTGAAGAACTGGAATATCCTACGTTTCACAGAGTCGTGACTGAACAAGGACACGGAAAATATAAATCTAGCTGGGTATTTTTCTATACATCGGCAAGACAGAACAGCTGCATCTGGTAAACTGAGGGGAGAGGGGGGGGTCTCTGTCAACAACAGCTGGTGCGCAATCTCTAATATTAAGGAAGTCCCGAGTTTCTGCTCACCTGAGGTAGAGTACCTCATGATAAGCTGTAGACCACACTATCTACAAAGACAGTTTGCATCTATATTTTTCACGGATGTCTAACTCTGACTGAACGACTCAAACTCCCCAGCTTTTACTCTCCAAATGGACGTTAGCTGTGCGCACCGAGATTCCCACGCGTCGACTTTTGTTCGCTACACATGTCGGGGGATGCTATTCACGAGGACATGTTGTTCTGTCTCACAATTCTCGAACATGAAACGGTACAGGGGGATGTTCAGTTTGCTGCGCAGCTATATCGACAAAAAACAGACTCCATGGGATAGAATGGTTAGTACAGATGATCCATCTTTTTAAAATGTTATTTAAACCTTTATTTAACCAGGCAAGTCAGTTAAGAACAAATTCTTATTTACTATGACGGCCTAGGAACAGTGGGTTAACTGCCTTGTTCAGGGGCAGAAGGACAGATTTTTTACCTTGTCAGCTCGGGGATTCGACCTTGCAACCTTCCGGTTACAAGTCCAACGCACTAGGCTACCACTCTAGTTATAAATGTGTCTCTGCCATATGGACACATTGTACGATACATAAGCTATAATGGATACACCGAGAGCAACTGGCAGCAAAAGAGCTGAGCGCATTGACTCTGTCCCGGCACCCCCCTGTATATATTGTTATTTTTTACTGCTCCTCTTTAATTACTTGTTACTTTTATCTCTTAATCTTATCCGTATTTTTTGAAACTGCATTGTCGGTTCGGGGCTCGTAAGTAAGCATTTCACTGTAAGGTCTACTACACCTGTTGTATTAAGCATTTCACTGTAAGGTCTACTACACCTGTTGTATTCAGCATTTCACTGTGAGGTCTACTACACCTGTTATATTCAGCATTCCACTGTAAGGTCTACTACACCTGTTGTATTCAGCATTTCACTGTGAGGTCTACTACACCTGTTGTATTCAGCATTTCACTGTGAGGTCTACTACACCTGTTGTATTCAGCATTTCACTGTGAGGTCTACTACACCTGTTGTATTCAGCATTTCACTGTAAGGTCTACTACACCTGTTGTATTCAGCATTTCACTGTAAGGTCTACTACACCTGTTGTATTCAGCATTTCACTGTGAGGTCTACTACACCTGTTGTATTCAGCATTTCACTGTGAGGTCTACCTACACCTGTTGTATTCAGCATTTCACTGTGAGGTCTACCTACACCTGTTGTATTCAGCATTTCACTGTGAGGTCTACCTACACCTGTTGTATTCAGCATTTCACTGTGAGGTCTACCTACACCTGTTGTATTCAGTATTTCACTGTAAGGTCTACTACACCTGTTGTATTCAGCATTTCACTGTAAGGTCTACTATACCTGTTATATTCAGCATTTCACTGTAAGGTCTACTACACCTGTTGTATTCAGCATTTCACTGTAAGGTCTACTACACCTGTTGTATTCAGCATTTCACTGTAAGGTCTACTACACCTGTTGTATTCAGCATTTCACTGTAAGGTCTACTACACCTGTTGTATTCAGCATTTCACTGTAAGGTCTACTACACCTGTTGTATTCAGCATTTCACTGTAAGGTCTACTACACCTGTTGTATTCAGCATTTCACTGTAAGGTCTACTACACCTGTTGTATTCAGCATTTCACGGTAAGGTCTACTACACCTGTTGTATTCGGTGCATGTGACTAATAACATTCTGTTGTATTTGATTCTGTTGTATTTGATTCTAATCTATTAAACTCCACCTTACCTTCAACATCTTGATCTCTCTCAAGGCGATCTTCTTGACTGTCTTATCGTCCTCTGACTCCAGAAACTTCTTAACAGCCACGATCCTCCCGTTCTCCTTGTGACGACACTTCATGACCATGCCGTAGCTTCCCTCACCGACCATACCCAAGTTCTCATACTTCTCCATGACACACACTATAATAACACACACTCTGCAACACACACTCTATAACACACACACATACTATAACGCACACTCTGCAACACGCATATCTAACAACACAGACACTCACACACACACACACACACACGCACCCACACACTAGGCTACAACACACTGATAATACAACACACAGTCTATAATACACACTTTACAACACACACTCTATAACAGACTCACACCATAACACACACTCTATAGAAAAAAACACTAGTCTACACACACTATGACATACACACACACTATACATAAATATATATAACACACACACACACTCACATCAGCTGACGAATAAATAGCAGGTTGACGTTTATTGTCATGAGTCTTGTCCTGGAGGCAGTACTGAGCGATTTTCCCTTTGATAGGCCAGCTGCAAATGTCAAAATGGCTATATTGTCCCAAAAACAAATGGCATTAGGGTTAGCAGTGTGGTTAAGGTTAGGGTTAGGTTTAAAATCAGATGGTATAATTTGGTGTCAGCTAGTAACCACTCTGCAGAGCTGTCTCCAGAACAAGATCCAGGGCGAAAAACGCTAACCTGCGAATAGATAGCCAAAAAAAGAGATGACCGGTTGTTAGACTAAACAACATTGTTTACCAAATACTTTTTCTGTACATTTCAACATTGTTGCATGAAAGAAAATATTTCATAGTCTACAGCCCAAATGGTTGCATGAAAACAATAGGTGTTTGATTGCGCACATACATAGCGTGTAGTAGAACTAACTTCCTGATGTGAACGTTCTGAACCAAAATAATTTCCGGATACTCAGCTGAGCCACCGGGCCGACTTCAAAAACTTCAACGGTTTGTTGACCAATTAGTGGACTAATGTTCGGTACAAAGACTCCCAGATCCTTATCAGATCGATATCACTCTTATCGATCAAACGTAAACAGTGGTGTAAAGCCGCACCGGACATCCGAGATGAGAGAACTAGAAAACAATTACCTTTTTTCTCTAAAGCCGTTACCCGTAGCAACTGGCCTCCGGTGGTGTACACAAAAACAACATCACTCTACTCTCTAGCCCAGTGTAGTGAGCTCTGAGAATGTGAATGAGGAGGTTTTGAGGAAAAGTTAACTACTTTGACATTTTCCTTTGTGTAATTTTCAACTTTAACAAAACCAATCAGATACTGGTGAATTTCTATTACATTTTACTCTATTCTACTCAGGGCCAGCTCTGTGCTTTTGGGGGGATTGTTTTACGTTTTTAAGTTAATCTCCTGCATTTCTACACATTTTGTAATGACTTATGCCATCTTAATGTCATATCTGAGTGAGAATGGCTATCAAAATCAATGGGGTCTTTCATGCCAAATAGTGTCCACTTGAAAAAAAAAAAAGTCTCGCAATGGGATTCGATAAACTATGAGCAAAGATTTTTTTATAACTAACCCAAGATAGACCACAGTCTGTCATTTCAATTCGGAAGCAAATTAATCATACTGAGCAAAACAATTAATCAAGGTGGGCAGAGCCAAGCACGAGCTAGCGAGAGCCAATTGGCGTGTTTTACCATGTATTCGCATATTTCCATTAGGGAAAGTGCTTGTGTACAATAACTCAATTCGCACTAGTGCTCTTTCTAAACAAAGCACATTTTAAACTGTGGCACATTGAAACTTGGCATAGGGTAAAGTCTACAAAACTCAGTCCACTCTGTAACAGATTCAAGTTTTAGAAAACAGAAAACTGTTTCCTGAGTTTCCAGTTGTTTTGAACGCGGCGGAAGTCATGCTGGATTGACAGCATGGCCAATGTATTCAACCTTTTCTAGCCTATGGTGTTGAATGTTTATCCTTTTAAGCTTGGAAAAGAGACCCTTAAACCCAGACTTGGACCACACACCCACTCCACTGAATAGCAGGCTAGGGATTGCATTTCAACACCTACAGTTAGCCACTGATTCCTTCCAAATCACTCATTGTTGAATGTGCGATTTCCAACTTGTTGTGTAATGTTTAAGTCCAATGGCCGATGAGCACCGATACGTTTTATCTATAATTTCTCTTCATATGACAAGGATCGAAAAGGATTTGCCAGTAGACTGTCGACTTGATTCATGATGACGACTGCTTGTCTAGCTTGCTAGCTAATATTTTGAAAGTATGACATTGACATGTACAGTCCAATAAAAGCTACGGTAGATATAACGTGATTTGACGTCTTTTTATCTGTGGCCAATGACCTTGAGCCTTCTTGGATGGGCACTTCTAATGTAACTATATGGCAGCACCCAAGGGGCTTGAATATTTGAGCTCTCCCCGTAGATTGTGCGGTGACGTATTGTTCGCATGAGTGACAGAACACTGAGCCAATCACGGCGTAACTAGAGAACATTTCGCTCGGTATTTTCTGCCCCACCACCACAGAAAGCACTGAGCTAGGGTGAAACACCTGCATTTTGGAGCTGCCTTAAGAAAGAAAAGCAAAAAAAATAGACCATGTTTGTATGCGGTGTCATGACGTGGCCTTTTCTGGGTATAGATCATGGCTTCCCACTCTCTCCGACACCCAGGGTCTGTTATCTCAGGTCGTAAATAAAGGGGTGAGATCTTGCGTGGAGCCCCAGATCGAGGGAGATTATCAGTGGTCTCGTATGTCTTCCATTTCCTAGTAATTGCTCCCACAGTTGATTTCTTCAAACCAAGCTGCTTACCTATTGCAGATTCAGTCTTCCCAGCCTGGTGCAGGTCTACAATTTTGTTTCTGGTGTCCTTTGACAGCTCTTTGGTCTTGGCCATAGTGGAGTTTGGAGTGTGACTGTTTGAGGTTGTGGACAGGTGTCTTTTATACTGATAACAAGTTCAAACAGGTGCCATTAATACAGGTAACGAGTGGAGGACAGAGGAGCCTCTTAAAGAAGAAGTTACAGGTCTGTGAGAGCCAGAAATCTTGCTTGTTTGTAGGTGACCAAATACTTATTTTCCACCATAATTTGCAAATAAATTCATTAAAAATCCTACAATGTGATTTTCTGGATTTTTTTTCTAATTTTGTCTGTCATAGTTGAAGTGTACCTATGATGAAAATTACAGGCCTCTCTCATCTTTTTAAGTGGGAGAACTTGCACAATTGGTGGCTGACTAAATACTTTTTTGCCCCACTGTAAGGTCCCACAGTTGACAGTGCACGTCAGAGCAAAAACCAAGCCATGAGGTTAGAAGGAATTGTCCGTAGAACACCGAGACAGGATAGTGTCAAAGCACAAAACAGTGTCAAAACAGGAGATGAAAACTAAATGGAAACTAAACAGGAAATGGAAACTAAACAGGAGATGGAAACTAAACAGGACACTAAACAGAAGATGGAAACTAAATGGAAACTAAACAGGAGATGGAAACTAAACAGTAGATGGAAACTAAATGGAAACTGAACAGGAGATGGAAACTAAACAGTAGATGGAAACTAAATGGAAACTGAACAGGAGATGGAAACTAAATGGAAACAAAACAAGAGATGGAAACTAAACAGTAGATGGAAACTAAATGGAAACTGAACAGGAGATGGAAACTAAACAGGAGATGGAAACTAAATGGAAACTAAACAGTAGATGGAAACTGAACAGGAGATGGAAACTAAACAGTAGATGGAAACTAAACAGGAGATGGAAACTAAATGGAAACTAAACAGGAGATGGAAACTAAACAGGAGATGGAAACTAAACAGGAGATGGAAACTAAATGGAAACTGAACAGGAGATGGAAACTAAACAGGAGATGGAAACTAAATGGAAACTAAACAGGAGATGGAAACTAAACAGGAGATGGAAACTAAACAGGAGATGGAAACTAAACAGTAGATGGAAACTAAACAAGAGAAGGAAATTAAATGGAAACTAAACAGTAGATGGAAACTAAACAAGAGAAGGAAACTAAATGGAAACTAAACAGTAGATGGAAACTAAACAGGAGATGGAAACTAAACAAGAGAAGGAAACTAAATGGAAACTAAACAGTAGATGGAAACTAAACAAGAGAAGGAAACTAAATGGAAACTAAACAAGAGAAGGAAACTAAATGGAAACTAAACAAGAGAAGGAAACTAAATGGAAACTAAACAGTAGATGGAAACTAAACAAGAGAAGGAAACTAAATGGAAACTAAACAGTAGATGGAAACTAAACAAGAGAAGGAAATTAAATGGAAACTAAACAGTAGATGGAAACTAAACAAGAGAAGGAAACTAAATGGAAACTAAACAGTAGATGGAAACTAAACAAGAGAAGGAAACTAAATGGAAACTAAACAAGAGAAGGAAACTAAATGGAAACTAAACAAGAGAAGGAAACTAAATGGAAACTAAACAAGAGAAGGAAACTAAATGGAAACTAAACAGGTGCGTGGTCAGACTAGAGAGATGGAGGGTTGGCACTCGCGGTGACAGAGACAGGAAATCACAAACCACTCTTAACCTGTTCCTAGGCCATCTTCGCATGTGTGTGTGATTGTGGTAGCAGTGACACATTCTCCTTATTGCTCCTGCTCTCACCGGAATGACAACAGTGCTGTTCACGGTTAAATATTTCTTACAACACAGATACAGGAACCAGCCCCTCGAGTCCAACGCATCTCTACACTTCTATATGGATGATTTGCATGTATCCTCACACACACACACACACACACACACCCTACAGTGTTTCTGTCTTGTGATGTACCCCTGCATCTCTCTCTCTCTGTCTCTGTCTGTCTCTCTCTCTCTCTAAACAGGAGATGGAAACTAAACAGTAGATGGAAACTAAACAGGAGATGGAAACTAAATGTATTTATAATATATTACAATTATAATATTTATAATTCATGCATTATGTATTTATAAACACTTGGATAATGAACTTCTTTCAATAAAGCGTTTTGAATTCTCTACTGGTCACAAAAGCTCTGACGAAGGCCGTGAGGCCGATACGTAACGCTTATTAAAGATCAGTGATACTATCAAGAGCAGTGTGCGGTTTCCTTTTTCCTGCACTCTCTACTGGTTGAAACTAAATCTCTCATTTGATTAAATACTACACCTATCATTTGTTTTTTACACTGCTGATACTCGCTGTTTATTATCTATGCATAGTCACTTTACAAATGACCTCGAATAACCTGTGCCCCCCGCACATTGACTCGGTACCGGTACCCCCTGTATATAGCATCGTTATTGTTGTGTAATTTTCTTATGTTACTTTTTCTTTTTTCTTTTACTTTCGTTTATTTAGTAAATATTTTCTTAACTCTATTTCTTGAACTGCATTGTTGCTTATTATTTTATTGAACCTTTATTTAACTAGGCAAGTCAGTTAAAAACCAATTCATATTTTCACGGTAAGGTCTACATCTGTTGTATTTGGGAGCATGTGACAAATAAAGTTTAATTTAATTTATCAGATCAATGCAGATGAAGGAAACGAGATATTGAGATGAACCGTTTTTTAGAGTATTTACATGATACATAGGAAGTGTAGTGTACTTTTTTTTCAAATTCTATTTCTCTATATATGAATTAGAAATCAGCCTTTAACTAGTTAAAACATGTTTATAGTCTATTGCATAGTTACAATGTGTAACCATTGATGTTCCAGGACCAAGACTGGTAAACACTGTTGAAGTGTATAATTGTAATAAATACAGGCAGACACAGCATCATTCAAATACTGGAGTTTGATACTCTTGGTATTGTATATGACTGACAAATAATCTCAAAGACATTCCTACCTAAACTGCACCTTTATTTGCCAATGTAGAGTACATGATAAGTGAATATATTAAATGTACAGGCTACAATGTGGGGACCTCGTGCATGGTAATAACTACATGTAATTACGAGTTGCATCCTTGGCACAAAGTTATATTATATTCTACTCAATCCATAGGCTTCATTAAATGTCATTCACACTGTTTTGAATTGGATACAACAGGCTATGATAGCTGAGGTTCATAGCTAGGTTCTGAACTAATATGTATACCAAACGTTTTAGGGTTCATACACAGATCGGCTAGATAGCTAGCTACACATCCATGGGCATACAGGTATTTGTATCCTCCACTGCACAATAAGCAAGAACATGGTTAGCTTGCTACGTTACTTCAGCTGCATTGCACGGCAAATATCAGCAATGCAAGCTAGATTCTTTACATCCACTGTTTCCCAAGACGACAGCCTGGTTTGCTGGTTTTCTTAGGAGTCTCTAAAACATTAAACAACCAGAATTACAATTTCAAACTCATGTCACACAACCCATAAAGCTAACCAGCTAGCTGGCTAATGTTAACTACTCAGCTAGCTTGCTAAATAGCGATTTTCGTCGATTAACATTACGGAAGAAAAAAAATATGCATAATCATTTGTCTCTACATTAACTAAGATATTCCTCTCAACTGTATATTTTTTTACATGATTTGTTATGATGTTATAATCACTTACATTTGCATCCGTCCTAGTATTTTTGTCCGCCATCTTTGATGAAGAAAGTCTCCTAGCTTGGGTCGCATTGCGTCAAATTCGTCATGGAAACCACTCGATATGATTGGTCATCGCTCAGCGGTCGCCGCTGGTGATTTGCATAAAGTTGGGAAACGTTGACCTTAGTCGCCTCCTCCGCGCCGCCCAACGGTCCCTCGTCCTCTCCGCGTTCCTTCAATTGAAAATGAATAAGAAGTAGTGTTTCACCGCGCGGCACCGCGTGAAATAGTGTACACTAGGGCAGTCTGTGTCGCTTCCTGGTTCTGCTGGCCACATAGTGACAGTCAGTGAGTCAGAAGAATAGCAGTTCACTCTCGGAAGCAAAGGTAAGGGGCATTTCCTTTCTCATATTGGAAAGTTAAATTGCGGGTGAAACGACTGGCTACTTTCAGTGCAATAAACGAGATGTCGACACAACCGACAAAATGTTTGTCTGAGTTGCGAGAATAGATATGTAGGCTAGCTACCGGGAATCGGCTACGGAGATCTACTCAAAGTCCATAGAGAAATCACAACCGCGGCAGGTGTGAGTGCGTGTCTTATCGCACTGTGGGTCGCCTACTGCCTATGTCCGCGCGTAAAGCATGTTTTATTTGGTCAAAATGTACCACAAATACAAAGTAGAAACATGCCTTTGGACTACCCTGTAAATTGACTGTATAAAGGAGTGCGGTTAAATAAATAGAAGCGGTCAGCATAGAGAAACTAGGAAAGACGTTTGAGGGAGATTCCGTTCACTGAAAGCGCCACACGCACACACACACGCGTGACCTCGAAGAAATAGAGAATTAAATTACTTGAATCCTCTATTGCCCTTTCTACCACAATATATGCTTGTCCTTATTCCAGAAAGCCCACCAGATTCTGAACGTATTCAGACCCCTTCACCTTTCCCACATTTTATTACCTTACAACCGTATTCTAAAATTGATGAAATATATTTTTCCTTCAATGAACGCACAATACCCCATAATGACAAAGCGAAAACAGGTTTTTAGACAAAACTGAAATACCTTATTTACATAAGTATTCAGACCCTTTGCGATGAGACACGAAATTGAGCTCCGTTGACATGTTTCTGTCTATATAAGGTCCCACAGTTGACAGAGCATGTCAGAGCAAAATCCAAGCCATGAGGTTTGAAGGAACTGTCTGTAGAGCTCAGAGACAGGATTGTGTCGAAGCACAGATCTGGGGAAGGGTACCAAAACATTTATTGGGGACCTTCGAAGCTGCGGAACACAGTGGCTTCCATCATTCTTAAATGGAAGAAGTTTGGAACCACCAAGACTCTTCCTAGAGCTGGCCGCCCGGCCAAACTGAACAATCAGGGGAGAAGGGCCTTGGTCAGGGAGGTGACCAAGACCCCGATGGTCACTCTGTAAGTTAGCTTGATGTGCTAGAAATTAATAGAAACAAGTTACTAAAATAAATGTTTTATCTTTTACCTCTGTGGAGATAGGAGAAGCTTTTAAGAAAACCATCTCTGCAGCACTCCACCAATCAGGCTTTATGGTAGAGTGGCCAGACGGAAACCACTCCTCAGTTAAAGGCACATGACAGCCCGCTGGGAGTTTGCCAAAAGGTTCCTAAAAGACCCAAGAAGACTTGAGGCTGTAATCGCTGCCAAAGGTGCTTCAACAAAGTACTGAGTAAAGGGGTCTGTATACTTATGTAAATTAGATTTCATTTAAAAAATATTTAAATTAGCAATAAATAAACGTACAGTTTTGCTTTGTTATTATGGGGGTTTGTTGTGTGTAAATTTGAGGGGGTAGGGGAACAATCGAATACATTTTAGAACAAGGCTGTAATGTAACAAAATGTAGAAAAAGTCCAGGGGTCTGAATACTTTCCGAATGCAGTGTAATGTATTTAAAGCCAACAGGATGTTCCATTCCCCTGAAAACAAACTAAAAGGATCTACACACACACACACACACACTGTCACGCATGAGTAGGTCAGCATGCAGTACAGTGTATTCTCAGAGGGACTGATTAACTTTGTTTCAGACGCACCTGTTGTGTGCTTGTTGATGTGTGGGGGGGGGGGGGGGGGGTATGAATGAATGACATTTGGCAACCCGGGATTGATTGAAACATAAAAAAAAACATATATATTTTTTTAATGTATTACCCTTATTTTACCATGTAAGTTGACTGAGAACACATTCTCATTGACAGCAACAACCTGGGGGAATAGTTACATCGGAGAGGGGATGAATGAGCCTATTGTAAACTGTGGATGATTAGGTGACTGTGATGGTATGAGGGACAGATTGGGAATTTAGCCAGGACACCGGGGTTAACACCCCTACTCTTACGATAAGTACCAAGGGATCTTTAGTGACCACAGAGAGTCAGGACACCCGTTTAACATCCCATCCGAAAGACGGCACCCTACACGGGCAATGTCCCCAATCACTGCCCTGGGGCATTGGGATATTTATTGGTGTTCTGTGCAGTGCGCACCGCATGAGGAGAAATCAATACATAATAATAAATATGGTTATCCAAGGAATAATTATTTCCCTAGAGCAGTAAAAATATATATTTTTTAAAATGCATCCAGAAAAATGAAACCAAGTTTGAACAACGTCTGGCACAACGTGTGAGACAGCCCTACATTCAATCTATATACAAGCGTACCATTTGTGTGAGACAGCCCTACATTCAATCTACATACAAGCGTACCATTTGCTATATAGGAGCTAAAATATTTGTGTCATTTAATTATAGGTCGTCTTTTTTTCTTATTTATTCCAGGCTTTATGAAAAATAAAAAATAAAAGCAGCTAACGGAAATACACGATAGACACAAACATTTCAGTTTCCTCTCATTGCTCAGCCGCTTAATGCCAGAGTACAGCACATTCAGAGTATTCAGACCCGTTGACTTTTTCCATATTTTGTTACGTTACAGCTTTAATCTAAAATGGATTAAAATATTATAGATATTTTTTAATATCCTGATCCATACCCCAAAATGACAAAGCAAAAACACGTTTTCAGACATGTTTGCAAATTTAAAAAATAATAATGATAACTGAAATATCACATTTGCATAATTATTCAGACCTTTTACTCAGTACTTTGTTGAAGCACCTTTGGCAGCGATTACAGCCTTGAGTCTTCTTGGGTATGACGCTACAAGTTTCGCACACCTGTATTTGGGGAGTTTCTCCCATTCGTCTCTGCAGATCCTCTCAACCCACTCCAGTGTTGTCTTGGCTGTGTGCATAGGGTCGCCCCAGTCTGAGGTCCTGAGTGCTCTGGAGCAGGTTTTCATCAACAATCTCTCTGTACTTTGCTCTGTTCATCTTTGCCTCGAATCTGACTAGTCACACAGTCCCTATCGCTGAAAAACATCCCCACAGCATGATGCTGCCACCATCATGCTTCACCGTAGGGATGGAGCCAGGTTTCCTTCAGACGTGACACTTGGCATTCAGGCCAAAGAGTTCAATCTTGGTTTCATGGTCTGAGAGTCCTTTAGGTGCCTTTTGGCAAACTCCCAGCGGGCTGTCATGTGCCTTTTACTGAGGAGTGGCTTCCGTCTGGCCACTCTACCATAAAGACCTGATTGGTAGAGTGCTGCAGAGATGGTTGTCCTTCTGGAAGGTTCTCCCATCTCCACACAGGAACTCTGGAGCTCTGTCAGAGTGACCATCAGGTTCTTGGTCACCTCACTGACCAAGGCCCTTCTCCCCCGATTGCTCAGTTTGGCCGGGCGGCCAGCTCTAGGAAGAGTCTTGGTGGTTCCAAACTTCTTCCATTTAAGAATGATGGAGGCCACTGCGTTCTTGGGGACCTTCAATGCTGCATAAATGTTTTGGTACCTTTCCTCAGATCTGTGCCTCGACACAATCCTGTCTCAGAGCTCTACGGACAATTCCTTCGACCTCATGGCTTGGTTTTTGCTCTGACATGCTCTGTCAACTGTGGAACCTTTTTATATAGACATGCGTGTGCCTTTCCAAATCATGTCCAATCAATTTACCACAGGTGGAACTCTAATCAAATTGTAGAAACATCTCAAGGATGATCAATGGAAACAGGATGCACCTGAGCTCAATTTTCAGTACATTTTATTAAATTTGCAAACATTTCTAAAAAACAACGTGGACAAAGTCAAGGGGTCTGAAAACTTTCCAAAGGCGGTGCTTTATAAAGGAGGGTAAAGGATTTATTTATCTAGTGAGAAAAGAGAAAGGACTTCTACCATTATCAGATCACTTCAAAGCTAATATCACAACCTACCAAAGGGCAAAGTCCCTGGGGTTGTTTTCAATCAGATTAAACACCTTCATATAGTAGCATTTTTACAATATGCTTGTATTCTATTCTATTCTCCTCTCCGGTCCGGGTGGGTCCAGTCAGTATTCGATGGCAGAGTGGAGGGAGTGGGCGGGTCCAAGATGAGTGCTGACACGCTATTGGAGGAGACACTGATCAAGCGGTCTCAGCAGAAGAGGTTAACATCGCCGCTGAACTACAAGGAGAGAGTGTTCGTCCTCACCAAGACCAAGCTCACATACTATGAGTTCAGAGCTGAGGTGAGACTGGCAGACACATACCGTTCCCTGTACGATGGAGGCATGGTGTATGGACTGGGCCCATATCCTTTAGGTCTCCTGTCTGATTGGGCCCATATCCTTTAGGTCTCCTGTCTGATTGGGCCCATATCCTTTAGGTCTCCTGTCTGACTGGGCCCATATCCTTTAGGTCTCCTGTCTGACTGGGCCCATATCCTTTAGGTCTCCTGTCTGACTGGGCCCATATCCTTTAGGTCTCCTGTCTGACTGGGCCCATATCCTTTAGGTCTCCTGTCTGACTGGGCCCATATCCTTTAGGTCTCCTGTCTGACTGGGCCCATATCCTTTAGGTCTCCTGTCTGACTGGGCCCATATCCTTTAGGTCTCCTGTCTGACTGGTCCCATTTCCTGTTAGTCAATCTAGTTTATTTCCCATTACTTTTCTACATATGTAGTGTTTTTGACCCATTTGATAACTTGTGTGAATGTTACCAGGTGTGGCTATACACATACCTCACTGTGTTCTGTCCTTCTGTCTCTCTCCTGTCCAAAACCTCACTGTGTTCTGTCCTTCTGTCTCTCTCCTGTCCAAAACCTCACGTGTTCTGTCCTTCTGTCTCTCTCCTGTCCAAAACCTCACTGTGTTCTGTCCTTCTGTCTCTCTCCTGTCCAAAACCTCACTGTGTTCTGTCCTTCTGTCTCTCTCCTGTCCAAAACCTCACGTGTTCTGTCCTTCTGTCTCTCTCCTGTCCAAAACCTCACTGTGTTATGTCCTTCTGTCTCTCTCCTGTCCAAAACCTCACTGTGTTCTGTCCTTCTGTCTCTCTCCTGTCCAAAACCTCACTGTGTTCTGTCCTTCTGTCTCTCTCCTGTCCAAAACCTCACTGTGTTCTGTCCTTCTGTCTCTCTCCTGTCCAAAACCTCACTGTGTTCTGTCCTTCTGTCTCTCTCCTGTCCAAAACCTCACTGTGTTCTGTCTCTCTGTCTCTCTCCTGTCCAAAACCTCACTGTGTTCTGTCCTTCTGTCTCTCTCCTGTCCAAAACCTCACGTGTTCTGTCCTTCTGTCTCTCTCCTGTCCAAAACCTCACTGTGTTCTGTCCTTCTGTCTCTCTCCTGTCCAAAACCTCACGTGTTCTGTCCTTCTGTCTCTCTCCTGTCCAAAACCTCACTGTGTTCTGTCCTTCTGTCTCTCTCCTGTCCAAAACCTCACTGTGTTATGTCCTTCTGTCTCTCTCCTGTCCAAAACCTCACTGTGTTCTGTCCTTCTGTCTCTCTCCTGTCCAAAACCTCACTGTGTTCTTCTGTCTCTCTCCTGTCCAAAACCTCACTGTGTTCTTCTGTCTCTCTGTCTCTCTCCTGTCCAAAACCTCACTGTGTTCTGTCCTTCTGTCTCTCTCCTGTCCAAAACCTCACTGTGTTCTGTCTCTCTGTCTCTCTCCTGTCCAAAACCTCACTGTGTTCTGTCCTTCTGTCTCTCTCCTGTCCAAAACCTCACGTGTTCTGTCCTTCTGTCTCTCTCCTGTCCAAAACCTCACTGTGTTCTGTCCTTCTGTCTCTCTCCTGTCCAAAACCTCACGTGTTCTGTCCTTCTGTCTCTCTCCTGTCCAAAACCTCACCGTGTTCTGTCTCTCTGTTCGTTGTTCACAGAAGAAGTTTAAGAAGGGGTCCATCGACCTGCAGAAAGTCAGGTGTGTGGAGATCGTGAAGCATGACGGAGTCATACCCTGTCAGAACAAATACCCCTTCCAGGTGTGGTGTTACATATACAGCCAATATGATGTGTAGACCCCCCCCCCCCCCCCCTACTAAGTGGTGTGTTAGTGTACAGTGTTAATGGTGGCCTCTTCCCCCCCCCCCCCCCCCCCCCCCAGGTGGTGTATGACACAAGCACTCTCTATGTATTTGCTCCCAGCTATGAGAGTAGGAGGATCTGGGTCCAAAACATTAAGGAAGGTCAGTGACTAGCCATTTTTTTTACATCATCTAGTTATTGTATCCTACGCTGTAAACTCTGTATCTGTTGTTGTCCTAGCATACAGATGTAGAATCTTTATTTGAGCCAGTTTTCTGCAGCAGGAAAATAATGTGGATTATCATTAATCGACATTGTTTTGTAGGGGTTGATCGATTTGTTTTTTTGTTAGGGCAAAGCAAGTCTGCATTTTTAAAGTGGAAATCACAACGCTTTTACAAACCTTTTTTAAACCTCGAATACTATAAAAGTTGTGCTGTGCAGGGAAAATTGTCAGCAACAAAAGAGTGATCAAATTAAGATACTACATCTGTAGGTAGGTGTATGTTGTTATATCAGGTATCTGATGAACCAGATGTTTTTTCCTCTCTTGTGTGTTGATGTTGGTGGTGGATGTAATTCCAGAGATAAGGGACAACTCTGTGATCGTTGCTAAGTTCCATCCTCAGTTCTGGATGGAGGGCGTGTGGCTGTGCTGTCGTCAGGCAGAGAAACTGGCCCCGGGCTGTGAGGAATACAACCTGTTTGGAGACCGTAAGATCTATCCCCTATCTAAAACTGTCTGTCTTCTCATTGCCAGAAGTATGTGGACACCCTTTCAAATGAGTGTCTTCGGCTATTTCAGTCGCACCCGTTGCTGACAGGAGTATAAAATCGAACACACAGCAATGCAATCTCCATAGACACAAACATTGGCAGTAGCATACAGCATACAATGACGTTCTAGACGATTCTGTGACAACTTTGTGGTAACAGTTTGGGGAACGCCCTTTTCCTGTTTCAGCATGACAATGCCCCCGTGCACAAAGCCAGGTCCATACTAGAAAGGGTTTGTCGAGATCAGTGTTTAAGAACTTGACTGGCCTTCACAGAGCCCTGATCTCAACCTCATCGAACACCTTGCATAACACTTTCCTACATTTCCGCGCAGCAGGCCAGGTACTTCTATGCGCGAGCGCTCCCTCAACGTTATCAGAGAAAACAGACACATGTTCATTGCTCACATGGATCACTGCAAACAAAAAGATTTGGGAAAAAATGGAAATCTCCTAGTAAATGATAGTTATGAAATAAACCAAAACTTGTTTCTCACAGGTGTAGCACGTTGTGAACTCTGCAAACAACGTTTCCAGTCCGAAGATTGAGAACAGTGAATGACTGTATTTAAAAAGAAATCTGTCGTTCTGCCCCTGAACAAGGCAGTTAACCCACTGTTCCCCTGAACAAGGCCGTTAACCCACTGTTCCCCTGAACAAGGCAGTTAACCCACTGTTCCCCTGAACAAGGCAGTTAACCCACTGTTCCCCTGAACAAGGCAGTTAACCCACTGTTCCCCTGAACAAGGCAGTTAACCCACTGTTCCCCTGAACAAGGCAGTTAACCCACTGTTCCCCTGAACAAGGCCGTTAACCCACTGTTCCCCTGAACAAGGCCGTTAACCCACTGTTCCCCTGAACAAGGCAGTTAACCCGCTGTTCCCCTGAACAAGGCAGTTAACCCGCTGTTCCCCTGAACAAGGCAGTTAACCCACTGTTCCCCTGAACAAGGCAGTTAACCCACTGTTCCCCTGAACAAGGCAGTTAACCCACTGTTCCCCTGAACAAGGCAGTTAACCCACTGTTCCCCTGAACAAGGTAGTTAACCCACTGTTCCCCTGAACAAGGCAGTTAACCCACTGTTCCCCTGAACAAGGTAGTTAACCCACTGTTCCCCTGAACAAGGCAGTTAACCCACTGTTCCCCTGAACAAGGCAGTTAACCCACTGTTCCCCTGAACAAGGCAGTTAACCCACTGTTCCCCTGAACAAGGCAGTTAACCCACTGTTCCCCTGAACAAGGCAGTTAACCCACTGTTCCCCTGAACAAGGCAGTTAACCCACTGTTCCCCTGAACAAGGCAGTTAACCCACTGTTCCCCTGAACAAGGCAGTTAACCCACTGTTCCCCTGAACAAGGCAGTTAACCCACTGTTCCCCTGAACAAGGCAGTTAACCCACTGTTCCCCTGAACAAGGCAGTTAACCCACTGTTCCCCTGAACAAGGCAGTTAACCCACTGTTCCCCTGAACAAGGCAGTTAACCCACTGTTCCCCTGAACAAGGCAGTTAACCCGCTGTTCCCCTGAACAAGGCAGTTAACCCGCTGTTCCCCTGAACAAGGCAGTTAACCCGCTGTTCCCCTGAACAAGGCAGTTAACCCGCTGTTCCCCTGAACAAGGCAGTTAACCCGCTGTTCCCCTGAACAAGGCAGTTAACCCGCTGTTCCCCTGAACAAGGCAGTTAACCCGCTGTTCCCCTGAACAAGGCAGTTAACCCACTGTTCCCTTGAACAAGGCAGTTAACCCACTGTTCCCTTGAACAAGGCAGTTAACCCACTGTTCCCTTGAACAAGGCAGTTAACCCACTGTTCCCCTGAACAAGGCAGTTAACCCACTGTTCCCCTGACCAAGGCAGTTAACCCACTGTTCCCCTGACCAAGGCAGTTAACCCACTGTTCCCCTGAACAAGGCAGTTAACCCACTGTTCCCCTGACCAAGGCAGTTAACCCACTGTTCCCCTGACCAAGGCAGTTAACCCACTGTTCCCCTGACCAAGGCAGTTAACCCACTGTTCCCCTGAACAAGGCAGTTAACCCACTGTTCCCCTGAACAAGGCAGTTAACCCACTGTTCCCCTGAACAAGGCAGTTAACCCACTGTTCCCCTGAACAAGGCAGTTAACCCACTGTTCCCCTGAACAAGGCAGTTAACCCACTGTTCCCCTGAACAAGGCAGTTAACCCGCTGTTCCCCTGAACAAGGCAGTTAACCCACTGTTCCCCTGAACAAGGCAGTTAACCCACTGTTCCCCTGAACAAGGCAGTTAACCCACTGTTCCCCTGAACAAGGCAGTTAACCCACTGTTCCCCTGAACAAGGCAGTTAACCCACTGTTCCCCTGAACAAGGCAGTTAACCCACTGTTCCCCTGAACAAGGCAGTTAACCCACTGTTCCCCTGAACAAGGCAGTTAACCCACTGTTCCCTTGAACAAGGCAGTTAACCCACTGTTCCCCTGAACAAGGCAGTTAACCCACTGTTCCCCAGTAGGGCGTCATTGAAAATAACAATTTGTTCTTATCTGACTTGCCTAGTTAAATAAAGGATAAATAAAATAAATGTGTGCTGCATCAAATTGCTTCCCAAATATGCAAAGGCCTACGAGCTTGTGATTGTTTTTTTTAAACAATCCACCGCAAAAAAAATATTCAAATCAGCTCTTGATCCTCTTCCTCCATGGAATCAAGTCATGGCTTTCTGGTGAAGTGGTGTTATCCCAGATGCACTGTTTTAGAGTGGTGTTATCCCAGATGCACTGTTTTAGAGTGGTGTTATCCCAGATGCACTGTTTTAGAGTGGTGTTATCCCAGATGCACTGTTTTAGAGTGGTGTTATCCCAGATGCACTGTTTTAGAGTGGTGTTATCCCAGATGCACTGTTTTAGAGTGGTGTTATCCCAGATGCACTGTTTTAGAGTGGTGTTATCCCTGATGCACTGTTTTAGAGTGGTGTTATCCCAGATGCACTGTTTTAGAGTGGTGTTATCCCAGATGCACTGTTTTAGAGTGGTGTTATCCCAGATGCACTGTTTAGAGTGGTGTTATCCCAGATGCACTGTTTTAGAGTGGTGTTATCCCTGATGCACTGTTTAGAGTGGTGTTATCCCAGATGCACTGTTTAGAGTGGTGTTATCCCAGATGCACTGTTTAGAGTGGTGTTATCCCAGATGCACTGTTTAGAGTGGTGTTATCCCAGATGCACTGTTTTAGAGTGGTGTTATCCCTGATGCACTGTTTAGAGTGGTGTTATCCCAGATGCACTGTTTAGAGTGGTGTTATCCCAGATGCACTGTTTTAGAGTGGTGTTATCCCAGATGCACTGTTTTAGAGTGGTGTTATCCCAGATGCACTGTTTTAGAGTGGTGTTATCCCTGATGCACTGTTTTAGAGTGGTGTTATCCCAGATGCACTGTTTTAGAGTGGTGTTTTCCCAGATGCACTGTTTTAGAGTGGTGTTATCCCAGATGCACTGTTTAGAGTGGTGTTATCCCAGATGCACTGTTTAGAGTGGTGTTATCCCTGATGCACTGTTTAGAGTGGTGTTATCCCAGATGCACTGTTTTAGAGTGGTGTTTTCCCAGATGCACTGTTTTAGAGTGGTGTTATCCCAGATGCACTGTTTAGAGTGGTGTTATCCCAGATGCACTGTTTAGAGTGGTGTTATCCCAGATGCACTGTTTAGAGTGGTGTTATCCCAGATGCACTGTTTAGAGTGGTGTTATCCCAGATGCACTGTTTAGAGTGGTGTTATCCCAGATGCACTGTTTAGAGTGGTGTTATCCCAGATGCACTGTTTTAGAGTGGTGTTATCCCAGATGCACTGTTTAGAGTGGTGTTATCCCAGATGCACTGTTTAGAGTGGTGTTATCCCAGATGCACTGTTTTAGAGTGGTGTTATCCCAGATGCACTGTTTAGAGTGGTGTTATCCCAGATGCACTGTTTAGAGTGGTGTTATCCCAGATGCACTGTTTAGAGTGGTGTTATCCCAGATGCACTGTTTTAGAGTGGTGTTATCCCAGATGCACTGTTTAGAGTGGTGTTATCCCAGATGCACTGTTTAGAGTGGTGTTATCCCAGATGCACTGTTTTAGAGTGGTGTTTTTCCTGCAAATTGCATTTTTTTTGGCAAATGTTTGAAAATGTCATTTTTTAAATGTTCTGCTTCTTTACATAAATGTTATGTTTTAATATGAGTTACCATAATCTAAATGTGATTTCTGTCATTCTGAGGACTGTGGTTGGACACCCTAATCAGGTTACGCACCCAATGCATATGGTACATTTCTCAAATGTCTGATAAATTAAAATCTTCCCGATCATGTTGTTAGGCGCCACATTTTCCTAATGGAAACACTTGAGATATACAGTACCAGCCAAAAGTTTGGACACACATACTCATTCAAGGGTTTTTCTTTATTTTATTTTTTACTATTTTCTACTTTGTAGAATAATAGTGAAGACATCAAAACTATGAAATAACATATATGGAATCATGTAAACTGAGCAAAAAAAAGAAACGTCCCTTTTTCAGGACCCTGTCTTTCAAAGATAATTCGTAAAAATCCAAATAACTTCACAGATCTTCATCGTAAAGGGTTTAAACACTGTTTCCCATGCTTGTTCAATGAACCATAAACAATGAATGAACATGTACCTGTGGAACGGTCGTTAAGACACTAACAGCTTACAGACGGCAATTAAGGTCACAGTTATGAAAACTTAGGACACTAAAGAGGCCTTTCTACTGACTCTGAAAAACACCAAAAGAAAGATGCCCAGGGTCCCTGCTCATCTGTGTGAACGTGCCTTAGGCATGCTGCAAGGAGGCATGAGGACTGCAGATGGGGCCAGAGCAATAAATTGCAATGTCCGTACTGTGAGACACCTAAGACAGCGCTACGGGGAGACAGGACGGACAGCTGATCATCCTCGCAGTGGCAGACCACGTGTAACAACACCTGCACAGGATTGGTACATCCGAACATCACACCTGTGGGACAGGTACAGGATAGCAACAACTGCCCGAGTTACACCAGGAACGCACAATCCCTCCATCAGACTGTTCACAATAGGCTGAGAGAGGCTGGACTGAGGGCTTTTAGGCCTGTTGTAAGGCAGGTCCTCAACAGACATAACCGGCAACAACGTTGCCTATGGGCACAAACCCACCGTCGCTGGTCCAGACAGGATTGGCAAAAAATGCTCTTCACTGACGAGTCGTGGTTTTGTCTCAACGGGTGATGGAGTTTATCGTCGAAGGAATGAGCGTTACACCGAGGCCTGTACTCCGGAGCGGGATCGATTTGCAGGTGGAGGGTCCGTCATGGTCTGGGGCGGTGTGTCACAGCATCATCGGACTGAGCTTGTTGTCATTGCAGGCAATCTCAATGCTGTGCGTTACAGGGAAGACATCCTCTTCCCTCATGTGGTACCCTTCCTGCAGGCTCATCCTGACGTGACCCTCCAGCATGACAATGCCACCAGCCATACTGCTCATTCTGTGCGTGATTTCCTGCAAGACAGTAATGTCAGTGTTCTGCCATGGCCAGCGAAGAGCCCGGGCCTCAATCCCATTGAGCACGTCTGGGACCTGTAGGATCGGAGGGTGAGGGCTAGGGCCATTTCCCCCAGAAATGTCCGGGAACTTGCAGGTACCTTGGTGGAAGAGTGCGGTAACATCTCACAGCAAGAACTGGCAAATCTGGTGCAGTCCATGAGGAGGAGATGCACTGCAGTACTTAATGCAGCTGGTGGCCACACCAGATACTGACTGTTACTTTTGATTTTGATCCCCCCCTTTGTTCAGGGACACATTATTCAATTTCTGTTAGTCACATGTCTGTGGAACATCCTCTCACTGTCAACGCAGTTGACAGTGAGAGGATGTTTCTTTTGCTGAGTTTAGTAACCAAAAAAGTATTAAACAAATCCAAATATATTTGAGATTCTTCAAAGTAGCCACCCTTTGCGTTGTGGCAGCTTTGTACACTCTTGGCATTCTCTCAACCAGCTTTACCTGGAATGCTTTTCCAACAGACTTTAAGGAGTTCCCACATATGCTGAGCACTTTTTTTTTACAGAAATACGAGCCTTTGGTCTTTAATATGGTCAAATGTTAATAAAAACAAAATGTTTATTCTTCCACTGAAATACGGAACCGTTCCGTATTTTATTGAACGGGTGGCATCCATAAGTCTAAATATTGCTGTTACATTGTACAACCTTCAATGTTATGTCATAATTATGTAAAAATTCAGGCAAATTAGTTCACTGTTCGCAACGAGCCAGGCGGCCCAGACTGTTACATATACCCTGACTCTGCTTGCACTGAGCGCAAGAGAAGTGACACAATTTCCCTAGTTAATACTAACATGAGTTTCTTTTAACCAAATATGCAGGTTTAAAAATACACTCAAAATATATACTTCTGTGTATTGATTTTAAGAAAGGCACTGATGTTTATGGTTAGGTACATTCGTGCAACGATTGTGCTTTTTTCGCGAATGCGCTTTTGTTAAATCATCACCCGTTTGGCGAAGATGAAGTAGACTGATTCGATGATAAATTAACAGGCACCGCATTGGTTATATGCAAAGCAGGACAAGCTAGTTAACTACACATGGTTGATGATATTACTAGGTTAATTAGTGATTATGTGAAGATTGATTGTTTTTTTATACGATACGTTTAATGCTAGCTAGCAATTTACCATGGCTCCTTGCAGCCACAAGGTCCTTTTAATGCTGCACTCGCATAACAGGTGGTCAGCCTGCCACGCAGCC
>NC_052342.1:26641353-26646353 GCF_016432855.1 Salvelinus namaycush | reverse complement strand
TACGGAGTGATTGAGAAGGCCTCCGCAATCTTCCCCAATCTCAAGAATCATAGTGTCACCCTTCACAGAGGAGGGACTTCCACCCTGCCACAACAAAGAATAAACGCACACCTATCCCGGGACTGTGCCCTGCGACCCAATGTACACCTGGCCCACCATCCCACCCTCGATCTGGACTGTCTCTATGACCATGTTCACCTGTACGGGAGACAGTCCCCATCCTTGCCAAGACTCTCAGGGACGTCGCTTTAAACCGCAGCCAGACCTCTCCACCCAGGAAACAGCGGAGCAATCTCACCCCGCCGAGATCACCGAGACAACACACCCGACCAGCACCCTGGCACCCCAGCCACGACCCACAGCACCACCAACCTCAATGCCCCACTACACAGCGCCAGCACAGACCACCCCCCAGCTTCAGAGCCACCCAGATAGCCTACCACCCCCCTCCTCCCCACCGCAGACCCACACCTGGAGAGCCACAGCCCAGCAGAGCTACGCACAGGCTGTTAGAGAAAACTGGCCAGCCCCCACCAACCAAATGAGTGACATTAAACAATGCTGAAGTCTACTATGCTCACAGTGTATAGGAGGCCGGGTCATGGTAAGATGAGCACAAGAACACCACCATCCTCACACTACATCCACCAAGTGTGCATGACACAAATTCTTGTGTCATCATCTAAATGATAAACATAAGAGTTTACTTAATTGAAAAATCCTGTTTTAATGGTTCTTCTTGGATTCTGAATGTTTGTCTCATTTTGAAAGGTAAAGAAAAGAAAGAGAAAAAAAAAAAAAAATATGAAGTCTTTTTACGTTGCATGTTGAATTTACAAGGATTAAGTCCTACTGCTTTTGGGCTAAAGAGCAGAAACCCAGACTTCCTGAAAGAGAATTGATGATGTTGATATTGTATACTACAGGAAACATGGTGCAGAGGTGATGTTTCCACTGCTGTCACACTAGGTTATAGGGATAATCATACCATCCACTAAATTAAAAGGAATCAACAGGGCAGAGACTCAGGGGGAATGTTAATATGGTATAAATCTGAACTAATTAATTCAATCGATTGATCAAAACAGGAGAATTCTTATCTGGTTAAAAATCAACAAGGAGGCTATCTTGACAGATAAAAACGTCTTCCTCTGTGCCACATACATTCCCCCTCGAGAGCCCACTACTTCAACGAAGAGAGCTTCTCCATTCTAGAGGGAGAAATTAGTTCACTTCAGGCCCAAGGCAACGTACTGGTCTGTGGAGACCTGAATGCTAGACACGCAAAAAGAACAAGCACTATTAACAGTCATGGGGATAAACACCTACCAGGAAGCAATAACCTTTCCCTCCCACATACCCCCACAGAAACAACTATGAATACAAAGTAAAAACAAAAACGGAGTACAGCTCCTGAGGCTCTGTCGAACACTGGGCTGTACATAGTCAATGCAGGCTGAGAGGAGACTCTTTTGTAGGTACACCTACAGCTCTATCCCTTGGCAGCAGCACTGTAGACTACTTCCTCACCGACCTAAACCCAGAGTCTCTCAGAGCCTTCACAGTCAGCCCACTAACACCTCTCTCAGACCACAGTAAATCACAGTGTATCTGAGAAGAGCAGAACCAACCACTAGAGCATCACGGCCCAATAAATTACATGGTACTAAACAGCCTATAGATGGAGTGGCAAACAGTACAGACATCTACCAAAAAAGCAATTAGTAGCAAAAAAATACATCTCTCCTGGACAACTTTTTAGCCTTATAACATTCTCCTTCAGCAATGAAGTGTATTTGGCCGTTAGAAACATAAACTTTAATATTTGACAAATTAGCCTCCTTGGCTAATCTAAGAAGCATAAGAGCAAACCAATAAATAACAGATAAATGAAAAATGGTTTGATAATGATTGCAAAAATCTAAGAAATCATTGAGAAATATATCTAATCAAAAAACACAGAGAACCAGACAACAAAATATACGCCTTCAATATGGGGGAAACACTGAAGCAATCAAAACGCACCCTAAGAACAAAAAAGGAACAGCACATTAGAAATCAGCTGGATGGAATTGAGGAATCCATAGAATCAAACCACTTCTGGGAGAATTGGAATAATTAACAAACCTATCATGAGAATTGGCTATCCAAATGGGGATATGTGGAGAAATCACTTTGCAAACCTCTACAGCAATATAACAAAGAGCCCAGAAACAAAAGATATACAAGAAAAATTACAAATCCTTGATTAGCAGTCAAAGACTATCAGAATCCTGTAGATACCCCAATTACGAAGAAGAATTATTGGAAAAACTATGCATCTCCAACCCAAAAAGGCCTGTGGTGCTGATGGTATTTTAAATGAAATGATCAAATATACAGACCACAAATTCCAATTGGCTATACTCAAACTCTTCAACATATCTCACTGCAGTATTTTCCCCGATATTTGAACCAGGGATTGATCACACCAATCTATAAAAACGAGAACCAACTTTGACCCAAATAATTACAGAGGAATTTGCGTTAACAGCAACTTGGGGAAAATTCTCTGCAGTATTATAAATAGCAGACTACATCATTTCCTTGACGAACACAACGTCCTGAGCAGAAGCCAGATTGGATTTCTAAAAAATTATCGTACACAGACCACATTTACACCCTCCACACTCTAATTGATAAACAAGTTAACCAAAACAAAGGCAAAATCTACTCGTGTTTTTGTAGATTTCAAGAAAGCTTTGATTCAATTTGGCACGAAGGCTTTTTTATAAACTAATAGAAAGTGGTATTGGAGGGAAAACATATGATTTTATTAAATCAATGTACACTAAAACACAAAATGTGTGGTTAAAATTGGCAACAAGCAAACAGACTTCTTCTCTCAGGGCGGGAGTGAAACAGGGCTGCCCAATAAGTCCAACATTATTTAACATCTACATTAATGAACTTGGCAAAAACATTAGAAGAATCGGCAGCACCGGTATCACCCTACACAACACTGAAATCATGTCTGCTGTACGCAGATGACCTGGTGCTGCTGTCTCCACTAAGAGGGGTTACAGCAGCACCTAGTCGTCTTCACAGGTTCTGTCAGACCTGGGCTCTGACCGTACCTAAAAAAAACTAATATAATGATATTCCAAAAAAGGTCGGGAAAATAAGGATGACAAATATAAATTCTATTGGACACAGTTCTATTAGAACACACCAAAACTACACATATCTAGGACTAAATATGAGCAACACAGGTAGCTTTCACATGGCTGTGAATGAGCTGAGAGACAAAGCAAGAAGAGCATTCTAGCCATTAAAAGGAACATCAAAATTGAAATTCCAATTAGAATCTGGCTCAAAATTTTTCAATCAGTTATAGAACCAATTGCTCTATATGGCAGTGAAGTATGGGGTCCACTCTCTAATAATGAATTCACCAATGGGACAACATCCAACTAAATATTGCATGCAGAGTTTTCAAGACTATATTGCAAGTACAAAGAAAAACTCCAAATAACGCATGTAGGCAGAATTGGGCCAATACCCCCTCCTCATTCGAATAGAAAAAAGAGCCATCAAATTTTACAACCATCTAAAAACAAGTGACCCTAAAACATTCCATCACACAGCTCTACAATGTCAAGAGATGAAACCAGAGAAGATCCCCTCAGCCAGCTGTTCTGAGGCTCAGTTCACCAACCCAACCAACCCCATAGAGCCTCGGGACAGCCCTCAGAAAATCTGGCCCAACCAAATCATCACAAAACAAAAAAAAATAATCACCTATTGGAAAGACACCACAAAAAATCAAAGTAAACTTCAATGCTATTTGGCTCTAAACAGACAGTACATGGTGGCAGACTATCTGACCACTGTGACTGATAGAAAACTGAGGAAAACATTGACTAGGTACAGACTCAGTGAGCACCGTCTTGCTATAGAGACCGGTCGTCACAGACAAACCTGGCTGCCCAGAGAGGACAGGCTGTGCTCACTCTGCTCCAGGGGAGAGGTAGAGACAGAGGTGCATTTCCTACTACACTGTGACAAATACTCAGACCTAAGAGCATATTTCTTTCCAAAAATATAACTCAATACAAGAATTGGAAACTATAAAAGATGAAGAAAAAATCAAATATTTATTGGGTGAAAAGCCAAAATGTGCAGTTTTGGCAGCCAAATATGTGTCCTCCTGCCATAACCTGAGGGACAGCCAGTAAAAAATCCCATTTAGCTTAGTTTTGTTTTGTCTTTCATACCAGGTTATAGGTCTTCTCAAGTCATGTTGACACTGTCTACTACCATTGATTTAATATATGTTTTTCTGATTAATATTGTTGTTGTAGTTTTTGTTATGGTAATCCCATGTCACAACTACTAGTATTATTACTGTTGGTCCCACCATTTATTTATATATAAATATTATATATTTTGTATATATATCATATATATTTTATTTTTATTTTTCGATATGTATACTTTGACAATGTAAGTAATAATGAACTTGCCATGTCAATAAAGTCAATTGAATTGAAATTGAAAATTGAATTGACAGAGAGAGAGAGAGAGAGTGAGAGTAAAGACAGACAGACAGACAGAGACAGACAGACAGAGACAGACAGAGACAGACAGAGACAGAGAGAGTGAAAGACAGACAGACAGAGAGAGAGAGAGAAAGACACAGACAGACAGAGACAGACAGACAGACAGACAGAGAGAGACAGAGACAGACAGAGAGAGAGAGAGAGTGAGAGTGAAAGACAGACAGACAGAGAGAGAGAGAGAGAAAGACACAGACAGACAGACAGAGACAGACAGACAGAGAGAGACAGAGACAGAGAGAGAGAGAGAGTGAGAGTGAAAGACAGACAGACAGAGAGAGAGAGAGAGAAAGACACAGACAGACAGACAGACAGACAGACAGACAGAGAGAGAGAGAGAGAGAGAGAGAGAGAGGAGAGAGAGAGAGAGAGAGAGAGAGATATTGGAAGAATTAACAAAAA
>NC_052342.1:26615989-26641253 GCF_016432855.1 Salvelinus namaycush | reverse complement strand
CCTGAGTCTGGAACCAGGGGCTCATCTCCCTATCACAAAAAGTGGAGACAAATCAGACCCCAATAATTACAGGGGAATTGTGTGAAACAGTAACTTGGGAAAGGTTTTCTGTAGCCTTTGAATTCAAGAATCCAAACCTTTCTTCAAGAAAAAAATGTAATAACTAAATGTCAAATTGGCTTTCTCCCTAACCATCGCACTACTGACCATATATACACCTTACACACACTAATAATAAACACGTCCACCAAAAAAAAGAGGGCAAAATCTTTGCTTGCTTTATTGACTTTAAAAAGCATTTGATTCTATTTGGCACGAAGGGCTATTCTACAAAATTCCAAGTGGGCTTGGTGGTAAGGTGTATGACTTAATAAAATGTATGTACACAAGAAAACAAGTGTGCAATAAAAATCAAAAACCAAAGAACAGAATTCTTTTCACAATGTCGAGGTGTGAGACAAGGCTGTAGTTTGAGTCCAATCTTTTCAACATTTATATCATGAATTAGCAGACATGTTGGACCATCTCCAGCCCCAGGACTCACACTATTTGACACAGAGGTGAAATACCTGCTAATGCTGATGACTTGGTACTTCTATCACAACCAAAGAAGGTCTTCAACAGAACATTAATATTCTAGAGCAATATTGCCATAATTGGGCCTGGCAGTAAATTTTCCAAAAACAAAACAGATGTCAGAAACACAATATAAATTCACCCTGAACAACACCATAATTGAACACACAAAAAATACACCTACCTGGTCTGACCATATCTGCATCGGGAAACTTTAATATGGCAGTGAATGCACTCAAAGAAAAAAGCCCGCAGAGCATTGTAGCAATAAAAATGAAATTATTCAAAATCAAAATCCCAATTAGAATTTGGACCAAAATATTGACAGTGTAATCCTACCAATAGCTCTTACGGAAGTGAGGTTGGGGGCCACTCAATAAACTGGACTTTAAAATGTGTGACAAACATCCAATGAAACCCTACATGCAGAATTCTGTCGGAAAATCCTACAAGTCCAGAGAAATACACCAACTAATGCAGTAGGGCAGAATTGGGCCGCTTTCCCAGTAATAATGAAAATACAGAAAAGATCATTAAAATTTTGGCTACATCTAAATTCAAGTCAATTCGAGTCTGCAATTTAAAGCACTTTCAACCCAAGAGCTGAGCCCAGAAACGAGCCCCTCAGTCAGCTGGTGTTGGACCTAACCAACCAAGCTGACACCAGCACTGCTTCAAAAGAAAGAATTCCAATAAACAAAATCATGAACCAATCAAAGGACTCATATTTACAACATTGGAAAAACGAAACAAAATCCAAAGCCGACTAAATTGCTATCTGACCCTAAACAGAGAATATGAATTGGCTGAATATCTCTACTCTGTCAGAGATTCGAAGCAGAGACAGATCCTTACAAGTACAGGTGAGTGACCACGATTGGCAATAGAAACCGGCGCTCAGACATAAAAGACATGGCTACCCAAAGAGGAGCGTGTATGTGGTCACTGCACGACAGGGAGGTAGAAACAAGATGCACTTTCTCCTTTACTGTGATAAATATTCACCAAGAGATTCATTATTCACAGAAATGACTACATTTTTCCAAATTTTAACTTATTAACCCAGAGGAAAACTAAAAATACTCAGGGCGAAGGAGCAATGGCTCCTCTTGCAGCCAAATAGTATTTGCCTGCCATAGCCTGAGGGACACTGATAATAACATCTGCATAGTAAGCAGTAACTTACTTATTATGACTGTATTGTTATTAACTGTTATTGTTATTATTAGTATTATTGTTTGATCATTCCTGATAGTAATGGTATGGGTGGTAATGGTAAGATAGCAGTCTAATGAGGTGGTGGTGGTAGTGGTGCATTACACCATACATTACATTCGACTATTGAATTTTACCATTTTATTGTTACTATTTTTATATTTAATTTTGTATTATTATTTACTGCCATTCTATATTATTATTTGTCATTGTTTTAATTGTATTACATGTATATTGATACATTGTTGCTTTGGCAATATTGACACAATGTTTTCATGCCAATAAAGCAGCGAATTTGAATTTGAGAGAGAGAAGAGAGAGAGAGGAGAGGAGAGAGAAGAGAGAGAGAGAGAGAGAGAGGAAAGCAGCCAGAAGTTAAAACCATGTTGAACAATTTAAGCACAGCATTTTGCAACTCAGGTGTGCTGTTTTTCAGCATTTCATTTCTGATGTTGTCTAGACCACAAGCCTTCTTTGATTTAATAGATTTGAGCTTTTCATTTAGTTCTTGTTGGGTTATTGGGTAATCTAATGGATTTTGGTTATTTTTAATGACTGATTCAAGGATGTTCAATTTTTCTTTAATTTCTAATCTGTCTCTGTCTGTCTGTCTGTCTGTCTGTCTGTCTGTCTCTGTCTGTCTGTCTGTCTGTCTGTCTGTCTGTCTCTCTGTCTCTCTCTCTGTCTCTCTCTCTGTCTCTCTCTCTGTCTCTCTCTCTGTCTCTCTCTGTCTCTCTCTCTGTCTCTGTCTCTCTGTCTGTCTCTCTGTCTGTCTCTCTCTCTGTCTCTCTCTCTGTCTCTCTCTCTGTCTCTCTCTCTGTCTCTCTCTCTGTCTCTCTCTCTGTCTGTCTGTCTCTGTCTGTCTCTGTCTGTCTGTCTCTGTCTGTCTCTGTCTGTCTCTGTCTGTCTCTGTCTGTCTGTCTGTCTGTCTGTCTGTCTGTCTGTCTCTGTCTGTCTCTGTCTGTCTCTGTCTGTGTCTGTCTGTCTGTCTCTGTCTGTGTCTGTCTGTGTCTGTCTGTCTGTCTGTCTGTCTCTGTCTGTCTCTGTCTGTCTCTGTCTGTCTCTGTCTGTCTGTCTGTCTCTGTCTGTCTGTCTGTCTCTGTCTGTCTCTGTCTGTCTCTGTCTGTCTGTCTGTCTGTCTGTCTGTCTGTCTGTCTGTCTGTCTCTCTCTCTGTCTCTCTCTCTGTCTCTCTCTCTGTCTCTCTCTCTCTCTTGTGGGGGGGGGGGGGGGGGGGGGTCCCTGGGTGGGATTGGCATGGGGTGTGGGGGGGGTCCCTGGGTGGGATTGGCATGGGGTGTGGGGGGGGTCCCTGGGTGGGATTGGCGTGGGGGGGGGGGGGCCTGGGTGGGATTTTGATACATTTTATTGGACGTCTTAATCATTGTTATGAAGAAGACTTGTGGTCCAAATTGGATGTTAGGTGCAATTCAATTCGCTTTATTTCTCAGAGATCTAATTATAAATGTAATCAAAATAATGTTACAGGAATGCTAATCTTACCTGTTGCTAACTGCAGAAACGATTTCAGAACAATCTGAGATGGTGGGTGACATCATGGCTTGTTGATATGACATGGAATGGCCCTTCTGCCTTCTAGAATTTCTGTTGTAATATTACTCGACAAATAGTAAGCTATAACAAAAATGAGTCATACCCTAGCAACCAGACAAGCTGGACACAACAGAAACAGAACAAAGTTAACAAATGTCCCTTTTCGTCCCTTCTCTCCTCCCTTTGTCTCTCCCTTTGACCCTCCCTTTGTCTCTCCCTTTGACCCTCCCTTTGTCTCTCCCTTTGACCCTCCCTTCGTCCTCCTTCATTCTCATTGCTCCTCCAGTCTCGTCGGCCTCCCCCTCCCCCTCCCCCCCCCTCCCGTCCACAGTCACGATGATGGTAGTGGTGTCGAGGAGGTTGTGATAGCTCTCTATGACTTCTATGGTCCTGAACCACATGACCTGACTATGACCAAGGGAGGAGAATACGTCATACTGGAGAAATGTGACATCAACTGGTACAAGGCCCGCAACATATACGGGTCAGTACGGTGTGTATGTGAGCCTGTGCTTACTGTAGTTTGGCCCCTGGTGTATAATCTCTCACTGTAGCTTGGCCCCTGGTGTATAATCTCTCACTGTAGCTTGGCCCCTGGTATATAATCTCTCACTGTAGCTTGGCCCCTGGTATATAATCTCTCACTGTAGCTTGGCCCCTGGTATATAATCTCTCACTGTAGCTTGGCCCCTGGTATATAATCTCTCACTGTAGCTTGGCCCCTGGTATATAATCTCTCACTGTAGCTTGGCCCCTGGTATATAATCTCTCACTGTAGCTTGGCCCCTGGTATATAATCTCTCACTGTAGCTTGGCCCCTGGTATATAATCTCTCACTGTAGCTTGGCCCCTGGTATATAATCTCTCACTGTAGCTTGGCCCCTGGTGTATAATCTCTCACTGTAGCTTGGCCCCTGGTGTATAATCTCACTGTAGCTTGGCCCCTGGTGTATAATCTCACTGTAGCTTGGCCCCTGGTATATAATCTCTCACTGTAGCTTGGCCCCTGGTATATAATCTCTCACTGTAGCTTGGCCCCTGGTATATAATCTCTCACTGTAGCTTGGCCCCTGGTATATAATCTCACTGTAGCTTGGCCCCTGGTGTATAATCTCACTGTAGCTTGGCCCCTGGTGTATAATCTCACTGTAGCTTGGCCCCTGGTGTATAATCTCACTGTAGCTTGGCCCCTGGTGTATAATCTCACTGTAGCTTGACCCCTGGTGTATAATCTTTGTCTTTTTAGACTCTCACATTGCACATCTTTGTCGTTTCTTCTTCTATGGCTGGCCCGCTACTATTGAGTTTGTTTGTTTATTTGTTTGTTTATTTGTTTATTTGTTTGTTTGTTGAAATGCAGGAAGGAAGGCTACATCCCCAGCAACTACGTGACAGATAAAAAACTGGGGAACCTGGAACAGTATGCGTGAGTAATACTAGAACATGCTACAGAAACACCGTTAGAACCTTCAGTCGCTTTTACATCAGCACAACGGTCGATGCTAAGAGGGATCCTTGGGACGTCCATACCCTTACCCTAACCGTAACCCTAACCTTAACCCTTTTTTTAAATGAAAACTTTAATAACCATCACCACCAACATTGCGAGCAAAACATTTTAGTATCCCCCCCCTCTTTTTTTAGAGTTCCTTTCATGCAATTATACATGTTTTGCCACTGGGCGAAGAGAACATTTAGCAATTTTATAACTAATTTCCTAAAATTCTCCACATTTTGCCATAGGATGGAGAGAAATGTTTGCAGATTTTAATTTATCTGAGTGAGACTGAAATTTAAAGGGGTCCCCCGGTCGGTAATTCAATCATGATTACTACATTTAGATAGTCTAGCGGCCAGCAATTTTTTTTACATTTTATTTCACCTTTATTTAACTTCTCTGGGATATGTGGGACGCTAACGTCCCACTTGGCCAAAAGCCAGTAAAAATGCAGAGTGCCAAATTCAAATAAATTACTATAAAAATCAAACTTTCATGAAATCACACATGCATTACACCAAATGAAAGCTACACTTGTTGTGAATCCAGCCAACATGTCAGATTTCAAATAGGCTTTTCAGCGAAAGCAAACGATGCTATTATCTGAGGATAGCACCATAGTAAACAAAGAGAGAGAAGCATATTTCAACCCTGCAGGCGCGACACAAAACGCAGAAATAAAAATATAATTCATGCCTTACCGAGCTTCTGTTGTTGACACTCCAATATGTCCCATAAACATCACAAATGGTCCTTTTGTTCAATTAATTCCGTCAATATATATTCAAAATGTCCATTTATTTGGCGCGTTTGATCCAGAAAAACACCGGTTCCAACTTGTGCAACGTGACTACAAAATATCTCAAAAGTTACCTGTAAACTTTGCCAAAACATTTCAAACTACTTTTGTAATACAACTTTAGGTATTTTTTTACGTAAATAATCGATAAAATTGAAGACGAGATGATCTGTGTTCAATACAGGATTAAAACAAACTGTAGCTAGCTTTCTGGTCACGCGCCTCTAACAGTACACTTCAAGTGACCCTCGTTCAAGATGGCCGTACTTCTTCATTACACAAAGGAAAAAACCTCAACCATTTTCTAAAGACTGTTGACATCCAGTGGAAGCGGTAGGAACTGCAAGAAGGTGAATTAAGAAATCTGGATTCCCAATGAAACCTCATTGAAAAGAGAGTGACCTCAAAAAAAAAAAAATCTGAATGGTTTGTCCTCGGGGTTTCGCCTGCTAAATAAGTTCTGTTATACTCACAGACATGATTCAAACAGTTTTAGAAACTTCAGAGTGTTTTCTATCCAAATCTATAATATGCATATCTTATCGTCTGGGGATGAGTAGCTGGCAGTTGAATTTGGGTATGCTTTTCATCCAAACGTGAAAATGCTGCCCCCTATCCTAGAGAAGTTAACCAGGTAGGCCAGTTGAGAACAAGTTCTCATTTACAATTGTGACCTGGCCAAGATAAAGCAAAGCAGTACGACACAAACAACACAGAGTTACACATGGGATAAACAAACGTAAACAATTAGCCAGCTAACGATTCCATTAAAGTTTGCAAATAAGTCAACCTGGTCTCAGAGCATTAGTGTGTTGTTATGTCCATCATCCATTTCGTATGATATATTACGAATTACAATATTGTACATGAAAAATGTACAATATGTTACAAATTTGAACAAATTCTAGCTAGGTGGCTAACTTTAGTTAGCTGGCTAACGTTAGCTAGGCTTGGGGTTAGGGTTAAATTTAGGAGTTAGCATGTAAGCTAACCCCTTCCCCTATCCCTTTTAGCTAAACCATTTAAGCTAAGTAGTTGCAAAGTAGCTAAACAAGTAGTATGTCATTGAAAAGTTGCTACGATGCTAAAGTTGTCGGTGCTGAGATTCGAACTCGCAACCTTTAGGTTGCTAGACGTTCATCACCCATTTACGTATGATATATTACAAATTACAATTCGTATTATATGTTACGAATTTGAAAAACGCACTGTGACGAATTTGCTAAACTTATATGTTACGAATTCTAGCTAGGTGACTAACGTTAGCTGGGCTAGGTTAGGGGAAGGGTTAGCTAACGTTAGCTAGGCTAGGTTAGGGGAAGGGCTAGCTAACGTTAGCTAGGCTAGGTTAGGGGAAGGGCTAGCTAACGTTAGCTAGGCTAGGTTAGGGGAAGGGCTAGCTAACGTTAGCTGGGCTAGGTTAGGGGAAGGGCTAGCTAACGTTAGCTGGGCTAGGTTAGGGGAAGGGCTAGCTAACGTTAGCTAGGTTAAGGGAAGGGCTAGCTTACATGCTATGTAGCTAAAAAGTAGTAGAACATTTTCTAATCAGCTAAAACGTTAAAGTTGTCGGTGATGAGATTGGAATTCTCAACCTTTTTGGATTGCTAGACGTTGACGTTATACGCCTACCCATCCACCCCGACCAATCACCCTACTTCTATGTTTGCCTTAAGTAATAATCTGTCTTATGTAACCATTACAGACGTAACATACCATACTAATTTGGTTGTCCTGAATTTACATTTACTATGATACGTTTGGTCTATGAGACCAGGCTGAGTGCACAACAATTTTTTTGGGGGGGGGGGGGGGGGGGGGGGGGGGGGGGCTATAGTAAGCTACACCACCGGTTTCAAATCAAACTTTATTTGTCACGTGCGCCGAATACAACATGTGTAGACCTTACTGTGAAATGCTTACTTACAAGCCCTTTAACCAACAATGCAGTTCAAGAAAGAGTTAAGAAAATATGATGTGCTGGGCCGTACACACAACCCTCTGTAGCGCCTTACGGTCAGATGCCGAGCTGTTGCCATACCAGGCGGTGATGCAACCGGGCAGGATGCTCTCGATGGTGCAGCTCTAGAACGTTTTGAGGATCTGGGACCCATGCCAAGTCTTTTCAGTCTCCTGAGGTGGAAAAGGTGTTGTCGTGCCCTCTTAACAACTGTTGTGGTGTGTTTGGACTATGATAGTTTGTGATGTGGACACCAAGGAACTTGAAACTCTCGACCCGTTCCACTACAGCCCCGTCGATGTTAATTGGGTCATGTTCGGCCCGCCTTTTCCTGTTGTCCACGATCATCTCCTTTGTCTTGCTCACATTGAGGGAGAGGTTGTTTTCCTGGCACCACACTGCCAGGTCTCTGACCTCCTCCCTATAGGCTCTCATCATTGTCGGTGATCAGGCCTACCACTCTTGTGTCATCAGCAAACTTAATGATGGTGTTGGAGTCATGTTGGCCACGCAGTCGTAGGTGAACAGGGAGTACAGGAGGGGACTAACTACACACCCCTGAGGGGCCCCAGTGTTGAGAATCAGCATTGCAGACGTGTTGCCTACCCTTACCACCTGGGGGCGGCCCGTCAGGAAGTCCAGGATTCAGTTGCAGAGGGAGGTGTTTAGTCCCAGGGTCCTTAGCTTAGTGATGAGCTTTGTGGGCACTATGGTGTTGAACGCTGAGCTGTAGTCAATGAATAGCATTCTCACATAGGTGTTATTTTGTCCAGGTGGGAAAGGGCAGTGTGGAGTGCAATGGAGATGACATGATCTGTTGGTGCTGTATGCAAATTCAAGTGGGTCTAGGGTTGCTGGGATAATGGTGTTGATGTGAGCCATGACCAGCCTTTCAAAGCATTTCATGGCTACAGACGTGAGTGCTACGGGTCGGTAATCATTTAGGCAGGTTACCTTCGCTTCCTTGGGCACAGGGACTATGGTGGTCGGCTTGAAACATGTAGGTATTACAGACTCGGTCAGGGAGAGGGTGAAAATGTCAGTGAAGACACTTGCCAGGTGGTTCGCTCATGCTTTGAGTATTCGTCCTGGTAATCCGTCTGGCCTTGTGAATGTTGACCTGTTTAAAAGGTCTTGCTCACATCGGCTGCCGAGAGCGTTATCACTGTTGTCCAGAACAGCTAGTGCTGTCATGCATGCTTTATTTTTTAAATGTTTTTATTTAACCTTTATTTAACTAGGCAAGTCAGTTAAGAACTAATTCTTATTTACAATGATGACCTAGGAACAGTGGGTTAACTGCCTTGTTCAGGGGCAGAATGACAGATTTTTAGCTTGTCAGCTCGGGGATTCAACAAGGTAAAAATCTGTCATTCTGCCAATGAGCAAGGCAGTTAACCCACTGTTCCTCGGTAGGCCGTCAGTTAGTGTTGCTTGCCTCGAAGCGAGCATAAAAGGCTTGCGTGATTGGGCAGCTCGCGGCTGGGCTTCCCTTTGTAGTCCGTAATAGTTTTCAATCCCTGCCACATCCGACGAGCGTCAGAGCCCGGTGTAGTAGGATTAAATCTTAATCCTGTATTGACGCTTTTGCTTGTTTGATGGTTCGTCTGAGGGCATAGCGGGATTTCTTTATAAGCGTCCGGATTAGTGTACCGCTCCTTGAAAAGCGGCATGATCCTGGCACTAGTAGTGCGTGACGAATGCCCTGCCTTCTTCTTCTGTGGGTTTTATGGCGGACTACATCCTAAAAAAAAGATGTAGACAGACAGGCGGAGAGCCAGAAGCCAATAGAACCATTGCCACATGCGTTTGTCAGCTAAATAACACTTTTTTTTTATTGTTATATACTTTGTGATTTGACCTAGTTTTTTCCCCCATAGATCCCATTTGGTCTCGAAAGCACCAATATCTCACCACCACTAATGAGATGGGTGTTGCATCGAAGCTTCTCAAAGTCAGGGGGGTGTGGTCAATAGTGCTCATCTCATCTGCTGTCGCATGGTACCTGGGTTGATATTTGGTTTTAATGCAGACGATAGCACTGCTGAATCCAGCTTCACAGAAATATGAGCTGGCGAAGGTTACCATGAGTTTTAATGCTCTGAGGGAGATGGCAGGGTATTCCCTTTGAGTCAGGAATCAAAACTTCTCCGTACTGACTCGTGAATGTGTTGTGTGCAGCATTCGGTCACATGACAGCTCGAACGGCCGAACTTGACTGTTGCACTTACAATTCAAGCGTCAATGGTCAAGTGCGGACTTTTCCCACGATCTAAGGGCACTCTCTATTTTAGATTTTTAAGGTTAACCACATTACAAAGACAATGTATTTGTTACAGTGTGTGTATGTATATGTGTGTGTGCCCGACGTCCACAGGTGGGGGTTGTGCTTACAGCCCAACACCGTGCAGGACGTTTGGCATTTGCCAGAGAACACCAAGATTGGCAAATTCGCCACTGGCGCCCTGTGCTCTTCACAGATGAAAGCAGGTTCACACTGAGCACATGAGCACATGTGACAGACGTGACAGAGTCTGGAGACGCCGTGGAGAACGTTCTGCTGCCTGCACCATCCTCCAGCATGACCGGTTTGGCGGTGGGTCAGTCATGGTGTGGGGTGGCATTTCTTTGTGGGGCCGCACAGCCCTCCATGTGCTCGCCAGAGGTAGCCTGACTGCCATTAGGTACCGAGATGAGATCCTCAGAGCCCTTGTGAGACCATATGCTGACACATGCACATTTGTGGCCTGCTGGAGGTCATTTTGCAGGGCCCTGGCAGTGCTCCTCCTTGCACAAAGGTGGAGGTAGCGGTCCTGCTGCTGGGTTGTTGCCCTCCTACGGCCTCCTCCACGTCTCCTGATGTACTGGCCTGTCTCCTGGTAGCACCTCCATGCTCTGGACACTACGCTGACAGACACAGCAAACCTTCTTGCCACAGCTCGCATTGATGTGCCATCCTGGATGAGCTGCACTACCTGAGCCACTTGTGTGGGTTGTAGACTCCGTCTCATGCTACCACTAGAGCACCGCCAACATTCAATAATGACCAAAACATCAGCCAGGAAGCATAGGAACTGAGAAGTGGTCTGTGGTCACCACCTGCAGAATCACTCCTTTATTGGGGGTGTCTTGCTAATTGCCTATAATTTCCACCTTTTGTCTATTCCATTTGCACAACAGCATGTGAAATTTATTGTCAATCAGTGTTGCTTCCTAAGTGGACAGTTTGATTTCACAGAAGTGTGATTGACTTGGAGTTACATTGTGTTGTTTAAGTGTTCCCTTTATTTTTTTGAGCAGTGTATATAGATATATATATATAGTGTATATAGATATATATATATATATATATATATATATAGTGTATATAGATATATATATAGTGTAAATGGACACCCCTTCAAATTAGTGTATTTGGCTCTTTCTGCCACATCTGTTGCTGGCAGGTGTTTTTTAAAATCGAGCACCCAGCCATGCAATCTCCACAGGAAAACATTAGAAGTAGAATGACCTTACTGAAGAGATCAGTGATTTTCAATGTGGCACCGTCATAGGATACCACCTTTCCAAAAAGTCAGTTTGTCAAATTTCTACCCTGCTGGAGCTGCCCCGGTCCACTGTACGTGCTGTTATCATAAAGTGGAAACATCTAGGAGCAACAACGGCTCAGACGCGAAGTGGTAGACCACACAAGCCCGCAGAACAGGACCGCTTAGTGCTGAAGCGCGTAAAAATGCTCTCTCTGTCGGTTGCAACACTCACAACCGAGTTCCAAACTGCCTCTGGAAGCAACGTCAGCACAATAACTGTTAGTCGGGATCTTCATGAAATGGGTTTCCATGGCAGAGCAGCCGCACACAAGCCTAAGATCACCATGGGCAATGCCAAGCCTCGGCTGGAGTGGTGTAAAGCTCGCCACCATTGGACTCTGGAGCAGTGGAAACGTGTTCTCTGCAGTAATGAATCGCGCTTCACCATCTGGCAGTCCGATGGGACAAATCTGGGTTTTGCGGATGCCAGGGAAACACTACCTGCCCCAATGCATAGTGCCAACTGTAAAGTTTGGTGTAGGAGGAATAATGGTCTGGGGCTGTTTTTCATGGTTCGGGCCCCTTAGTTCCAGTGAAGAGAAATCTTAACACTACAGCATACAATGACATTCTAGAAGATTCTGTGCTTCCAACTTTGTGGCAACAGTTTGGGGAAGGCTCTTCCCTGTTTCAGCATGACAATGCCACGGTGCACAAAGCGAGGTCCATACAGAAATGGTTTGTCGAGATCGGTGTAGAAGAACTTGACTGGTCACCTTTGGGCTGAATTGGAACACCGACTGCGAGCCAGGCCTAATCGCCTAACATCAGTGGCCGACCTCACTAATGCTCTTGTGGCTGAATGGAAGCAAGTCTCCACAGCAATGTTCCAACATCTAGTGGAAAGCCTTCCCAGAAGAGTGGAGGCTGTTATAGCAGCAATGTTCCAACATCTAGTGGAATGCCTTCCCAGAAGAGTGGAGGCTGTTATAGCAGCAAAGGGGGGACCAACTCCATATTAATGCCTTCCCAGAAGAGTGGAGGCTGTTATAGCAGCAAAGGGGGGACCAACTCCATATTAATGCCTTCCCAGAAGAGTGGAGGCTGTTATAGCATTAAAGGGGGGGGGACCAACTCCATATTAATGACTTCCCAGAAGAGTGGAGGCTGTTATAGCATTAAAGGGGGGGACCAACTCCATATTAATGACTGCCCTGAAGAGTGGAGGCTGTTATAGCAGCAAAGGGGGGACCAACTCCATATTAATGACTGCCCAGAAGAGTGGAGGCTGTTATAGCAGCAAAGGGGGGACCAACTCCATATTAATGACTGCCCAGAAGAGTGGAGGCTGTTATAGCAGCAAAGGGGGGACCAACTCCATATTAATGCCATGATTTTGGAATGAGATGTTCGACGATCAAGTGTCCACAAACTATTGGCCGTTTTTTTAGTGTATATTATACAATTTAATACATTTTGAGATTTTATTTTGAATTTAGTGAGTCTGGCTTTAAGTGTTATATTGCAGTGGAACTAATGGATTGGTGTGTTTCAGCTGGTACAGTAAACATGTCAACCGGAACAAAGCTGAGGAACTACTGAGGACAGAGGCGAGTAAACAAAAATGTGTGTCTGTGTACTGTCTGTAGTGTGTGTGTGTGTGTGTGTCTATGTAGTGTGTGTACTGTCTGTGTTGTGTGTGTAGTGTGTGTACTGTGTAGTGTGTGTGTGTACTGTGTAGTGTGTGTGTGTGTACTATGTAGTGTGTAGTGTGTGTGTAGTGGTTGTGTGTACTGTGTAGTGTGTAGTGTGTGTGTAGTGGTTGTGTGTACTGTGTAGTGTGTGTGTGTACTGTGTAGTGTGTGTGTGTACTGTGTAGTGTGTGTGTGTACTGTGTAGTGTGTGTGTGTGTACTGTGTAGTGTGTGTGTGTGTACTGTGTAGTGTGTGTGTGTACTGTGTAGTGTGTAGTGTGTGTGTAGTGGTTGTGTGTACTGTGTAGTGGTTGTGTGTACTGTGTAGTGTGTGTGTGTAGTGTGTAGTGTGTGTGTAGTGTGTGTGTGTGTGTGTGTGTACTGTGTAGTGTGTGTGTGTACTGTGTAGTGTGTGTGTGTAGTGTGTGTGTGTAACTCTGTCTCCCTGTACAGGATAAAGAGGGCGGGTTCATGGTAAGAGACTCCAGTAAGCCAGGGGCCTACACCGTCTCCCTGTACACCAAGTCAGCAGGGTAACGCATCAAAGGGGTTCCTTAGTTTAGTGCCGACTGTAAAGTTTGGTGTAGGAGGAATAATGGTCTGGGGCTGTTTTTCATGGTTCTAGTTTATAACGTTGTTTAAATGTTCTATTCGGTCAGCATGTTTCAATTCTTGTGTCGGTAAAACATTGTTTAAAGTTTGGATCATTGGAACGTTGTATAAATGTTGTGTGAACGTCACAGGGAGGGAGGTGCAGCGATCAGGCATTACCACATCAAGGAGACCTCAGGCTGCCCCAGACAGTTCTACCTGGCTGAAAAACACCTGTTCACCTTGATACCTGACCTCATAGAGTACCACAACCACAACGCTGCAGGTAGAGTACACACACACACACACACACACACAATCAACATGTATTCACATGTACCAAGGGATCCACACACACTCTTTCACTTCAATTCAAGGCTCTGTATTGGCATGGCAAACGTATGTTAACATTGCCAAAGTCGCTCTCGCTCTCGCCCTTTTTCTCCTTGCTCTCTCGCCCTTCTCTCCTCTCTCGCCCCTCTCTCTTGCGCCTCCTCTTTCTCTCGCCCTTCTCTCCTCTCTCGCCCCTCACTTGAGTCTCCTCTTTCTCTCGCCCTTCTCTCCTCCCTCGCCCTCTCTCTTGCGCCTCCTCTTTCTCTCGCCCTTCTCTCCTCTCTCGCCCCTCACTTGAGTCTCCTCTTTCTCTCGCCCTTCTCTCCTCCCTCGCCCCTCTCTCTTGCGCCTCCTCTTTCTCTCGCCCTTCTCGCCTCTCTCGCCCTTCTCTCCTCTCTCGCCCCTCTCTCTCGCGCCTCCTCTTTCTCTCGCCCTTCTCTCCTCTCTCGCCCTTCTCTCCTCTCTCGCCCCTCTCTCTCGCACCTCCTCTTTCTCTCACCTCTCTCGCCCCTCTCTTGCGCCTCCTCTTTCTCTCGCCCTTCTCTCCTCTCTCGCCCCTCTCTCTCTCGCGCCTCCTCTTTCTCTCCCCCTTCTCACCTCTCTCGCCCTTTTCTCCTCTCTCCTCTCTCAGGTCTGGTAGCCAGGTTGAGGTATCCAGTAGGAAAGGAGAGATTGGCTCCATCCACAGCAGGCTTTAGCTACGGTGAGATTCTACTCTACCCTGTTCTACTCTACCCTGTTCTACTCTACCCTGTTCTACTCTACCCTGTTCTACTCTACTCTACCCTGTTCTACTCTACCCTGTTCTACTCTACTCTACTCTGTTCTTCCCTACCCTGTTCTACTCTACTCTGTTCTACTCTACTCTGTTCTACTCTACTCTGTTCTACTCTACTCTGTTCTACTCTACTCTGTTCTACTCTGTTCTACTCTACTCTGTTCTACTCTACTCTGTTCTACTCTACTCTGTTCTACTCTACTCTGTTCTACTCTACTCTGTTCTACTCTGTTCTACTCTACTCTACCCTGTTCTACTCTACCCTGTTCTACTCTACCCTGTTCTACTCTACTCTGTTCTACTCTACTCTACCCTGTTCTACACTACTCTACCCTGTTCTACATTACTCTACTCTACCCTGTTCTACATTACTCTACTCTACCCTGTTCTACTCTACTCTACCCTGTTCTACTCTACTCTACCCTGTTCTACACTACTCTACCCTGTTCTACACTACTCTACCCTGTTCTACACTACTCTACCCTGTTCTACTCTACTCTACCCTGTTCTAGTCTACCCTGTTCTACTCTACTCTACTCTGTTCTACTCTACCCTGTTCTACACTACTCTACCCTGTTCTACACTACTCTACCCTGTTCTACTCTACCCTGTTCTACACTACTCTACCCTGTTCTACACTACTCTACCCTGTTCTACACTACTCTACCCTGTTCTGTTCTACTCTACCCTGTTCTGTTCTACTCTACCCTGTTCTACTCTACCCTGTTCTGTTCTACTCTACCCTGTTCTACTCTACTCTACCCTGTTCTACACTACTCTACCCTGTTCTACACTACTCTACCCTGTTCTACTCTACCCTGTTCTACACTACTCGACTCTGTACTACTCTACTCTACCCTGTTCTACTCTACTCTACCCTGTTCTGTTCTACTCTACCCTGTTCTGTTCTACTCTACCCTGTTCTGTTCTACTCTACCCTGTTCTACTCTACTCTACCCTGTTCTACACTACTCTACCCTGTTCTACACTACTGTACCCTGTTCTAAACTACTCGACTCTGTTCTACACTACTCTACCCTGTTCTACTCTACCCTGTTCTACACTACTCTACCCTGTTCTACACTACTCTACCCTGTTATACACTACTGTACCCTGTTCTAAACTACTCGACTCTGTACTACACTACTCTACCCTGTTCTACTCTACTCTACCCTGTTCTACTCTACCCTGTTCTGTTCTACTCTACTCTGTTCTACTCTACCCTGTTCTGTTCTACTCTACCCTGTTCTGTTCTACTCTACCCTGTTCTACTCTACTCTACCCTGTTCTGTTCTACTCTACCCTGCTCTACTCTACCCTGTTCTACTCTACCCTGTTCTACACTACTCGACTCTGTACTACTCTACTCTACCCTGTTCTACTCTACTCTACCCTGTTCTGTTCTACTCTACCCTGTTCTGTTCTACTCTACCCTGTTCTGTTCTACTCTACCCTGTTCTACTCTACTCTACCCTGTTCTACACTACTCTACCCTGTTCTACACTACTGTACCCTGTTCTAAACTACTCGACTCTGTTCTACACTACTCTACCCTGTTCTACTCTACCCTGTTCTACACTACTCTACCCTGTTCTACACTACTCTACCCTGTTCTACACTACTGTACCCTGTTCTAAACTACTCGACTCTGTACTACACTACTCTACCCTGTTCTACTCTACTCTACCCTGTTCTACTCTACCCTGTTCTGTTCTACTCTACTCTGTTCTACTCTACCCTGTTCTGTTCTACTCTACCCTGTTCTGTTCTACTCTACCCTGTTCTACTCTACTCTACCCTGTTCTGTTCTACTCTACCCTGCTCTACTCTACCCTGTTCTACTCTACCCTGTTCTACTCTACCCTGTTCTACTCTACTCTACCCTGTTCTACTCTACCCTGTTCTACTCTACTCTACCCTGTTCTACTCTACTCTACCCTGTTCTACTCTACTCTACCCTGTTCTGTTCTACTCTACCCTGTTCTACTCTACTCTACCCTGCTCTACTCTACCCTGTTCTACTCTACTCTGTTCTACTCTACCCTGTTCTGTTCTACTCTACCCTGCTCTACTCTACCCTGTTCTACTCTACGCTGTTCTACTCTACCCTGTTCTGTTCTACTCTACCCTGTTCTACTCTACTCTACCCTGTTCTACTCTACTCTACCCTGTTCTGTTCTACTCTACCCTGCTCTACTCTACCCTGTTCTACTCTACCCTGCTCTACTCTACTCTGTTCTACTCTACCCTGTTCTGTTCTACTCTACTCTACCCTGTTCTGTTCTACTCTACCCTGTTCTACTCTACCCTGTTCTACTCTACTCTACCCTGTTCTACTCTACTCTACCCTGTTCTGTTCTACTCTACCCTGTTCTGTTCTACCCTGTTCTGTTCTACTCTACCCTGTTCTACTCTACCCTGTTCTACTCTACCCTGTTCTGTTCTACCCTGTTCTGTTCTACTCTACCCTGTTCTACTCTACCCTGTTCTACTCTACTCTACCCTGTTCTGTTCTACTCTACCCTGTTCTACTCTACTCTACCCTGTTCTACTCTACTCTACCCTGTTCTGTTCTACTCTACCCTGTTCTACTCTACCCTGTTCTACTCTACCCTGTTCTACTCTACTCTACTCTGTTCTACTCTACTCTACCCTGTTCTGTTCTACTCTACCCTGTTCTGTTCTACTCTACCCTGTTCTGTTCTACCCTGTTCTGTTCTACTCTACCCTGTTCTACTCTACTCTACCCTGTTCTACTCTACTCTACCCTGTTCTGTTCTACTCTACCCTGTTCTACTCTACCCTGCTCTACTCTACCCTGTTCTGTTCTACTCTACCCTGTTCTACTCTACCCTGCTCTACTCTACCCTGTTCTGTTCTACTCTACCCTGCTCTACTCTACCCTGTTCTACTCTACTCTACCCTGTTCTACTCTACTCTACCCTGTTCTGTTCTACTCTACCCTGTTCTGTTCTACTCTACCCTGTTCTACTCTACCCTGTTCTGTTCTACTCTACCCTGTTCTACTCTACCCTGTTCTACTCTACTCTACCCTGTTCTACTCTACTCTACCCTGTTCTGTTCTACTCTACCCTGTTCTACTCTACCCTGCTCTACTCTACCCTGTTCTGTTCTACTCTACCCTGTTCTACTCTACCCTGTTCTACTCTACCCTGCTCTACTCTACCCTGTTCTGTTCTACTCTACCCTGCTCTACTCTACCCTGTTCTACTCTACTCTACCCTGCTCTACTCTACCCTGTTCTACTCTACTCTGTTCTACTCTACCCTGTTCTGTTCTACTCTACCCTGTTCTACTCTACCCTGTTCTACTCTACTCTACCCTGCTCTACTCTACCCTGTTCTACTCTACTCTGTTCTACTCTACCCTGTTCTGTTCTACTCTACCCTGTTCTACTCTACCCTGTTCTACTCTACCCTACCCTGTTCTGTTCTACTCTACCCTGTTCTACTCTACCCTACCCTGTTCTGTTCTACTCTACCCTGTTCTACTCTACTCTGTTCTACTCTACCCTGTTCTACTCTACTCTACTCTGTTCTACTCTACTCTACCCTGTTCTACTCTACCCTGTTCTACTCTACCCTGTTCTACACTACTCGACTCTGTTCTACCCTGTTCTACTCTACCCTGTTCTGTTCTACTCTACCCTGTTCTGTTCTACTCTACCCTGTTCTACTCTACCCTGTTCTGTTCTACTCTACCCTGTTCTACTCTACCCTGTTCTACTCTACTCTACCCTGTTCTACTCTACTCTACCCTGTTCTACTCTACCCTGTTCTACTCTACTCTACCCTGTTCTGTTCTACTCTACCCTGTTCTACTCTACTCTACCCTGTTCTACTCTACTCTACCCTGTTCTGTTCTACTCTACCCTGTTCTACTCTACCCTGTTCTACTCTACCCTGTTCTACTCTACTCTACCCTGTTCTACTCTACTCTACCCTGTTCTGTTCTACTCTACCCTGTTCTGTTCTACTCTACCCTGTTCTACTCTACCCTGTTCTGTTCTACTCTACCCTGTTCTACTCTACTCTACCCTGTTCTACTCTACTCTACCCTGTTCTGTTCTACTCTACCCTGTTCTACTCTACCCTGCTCTACTCTACCCTGTTCTGTTCTACTCTACCCTGTTCTACTCTACCCTGCTCTACTCTACCCTGTTCTGTTCTACTCTACCCTGCTCTACTCTACCCTGTTCTACTCTACTCTACCCTGTTCTACTCTACTCTACCCTGTTCTGTTCTACTCTACCCTGTTCAGTTCTACTCTACTCAGTTCTACTCTACTCAGTTCTACTCTACTCAGTTCTACTCTACTCAGTTCTACTCTACTCTACCCTGTTCAGTTCTACTCTACTCTGTTCTACTCTACCCTGCTCTACTCTACCCTGTTCTGTTCTACTCTACCCTGTTCTACTCTACCCTGTTCTACTCTACCCTGCTCTACTCTACCCTGTTCTGTTCTACTCTACCCTGCTCTACTCTACCCTGTTCTACTCTACTCTACCCTGCTCTACTCTACCCTGTTCTACTCTACTCTGTTCTACTCTACCCTGTTCTGTTCTACTCTACCCTGTTCTACTCTACCCTGTTCTACTCTACTCTACCCTGCTCTACTCTACCCTGTTCTACTCTACTCTGTTCTACTCTACCCTGTTCTGTTCTACTCTACCCTGTTCTACTCTACCCTGTTCTACTCTACCCTACCCTGTTCTGTTCTACTCTACCCTGTTCTACTCTACCCTACCCTGTTCTGTTCTACTCTACCCTGTTCTACTCTACTCTGTTCTACTCTACCCTGTTCTACTCTACTCTACTCTGTTCTACTCTACTCTACCCTGTTCTACTCTACCCTGTTCTACTCTACCCTGTTCTACACTACTCGACTCTGTTCTACCCTGTTCTACTCTACCCTGTTCTGTTCTACTCTACCCTGTTCTGTTCTACTCTACCCTGTTCTACTCTACCCTGTTCTGTTCTACTCTACCCTGTTCTACTCTACCCTGTTCTACTCTACTCTACCCTGTTCTACTCTACTCTACCCTGTTCTGTTCTACTCTACCCTGTTCTACTCTACCCTGCTCTACTCTACCCTGTTCTGTTCTACTCTACCCTGTTCTACTCTACCCTGTTCTACTCTACCCTGCTCTACTCTACCCTGTTCTGTTCTACTCTACCCTGCTCTACTCTACCCTGTTCTACTCTACTCTACCCTGCTCTACTCTACCCTGTTCTACTCTACTCTGTTCTACTCTACCCTGTTCTGTTCTACTCTACCCTGTTCTACTCTACCCTGTTCTACTCTACTCTACCCTGCTCTACTCTACCCTGTTCTACTCTACTCTGTTCTACTCTACCCTGTTCTGTTCTACTCTACCCTGTTCTACTCTACCCTGTTCTACTCTACCCTACCCTGTTCTGTTCTACTCTACCCTGTTCTACTCTACCCTACCCTGTTCTGTTCTACTCTACCCTGTTCTACTCTACTCTGTTCTACTCTACCCTGTTCTACTCTACTCTACTCTGTTCTACTCTACTCTACCCTGTTCTACTCTACCCTGTTCTACTCTACCCTGTTCTACACTACTCGACTCTGTTCTACCCTGTTCTACTCTACCCTGTTCTACTCTACTCTACTCTGTTCTACTCTACTCTACCCTACTCTACTCTACCCTGTTCTATACATTCTCCACCCTGTTCTACCCTACTCTACTCTGTTCTACACTACTCTACTTTACTCTACCCTGTTCTACTCTACTCTACCCTGTTCTACTCTACCCTGTTCTACTCTACTCTGTTCTACACTACTCTACTTTACTCTACCCTGTTCTACTCTACTCTACCCTGTTCTACTCTACCCTGTTCTACTCTACCCTGTTCTACTCTACCCTGTTCTACTCTACTCTACTCTGTTCTACTCTACCCTGTTCTACACTACTCTACCCTGTTCTACACTACTCTACCCTGTTCTACTCTACTCTACCCTGTTCTACTCTACCCTGTTCTACTCTACTCTGCTCTACACTACTCTGTTCTACACTACTCTACTCCGTTCTACACTACTCTACTCTGTTCTACACTACTCTACTTTACTCTACCCTGTTCTACTCTACTCTGCTCTACACTACTCTGTTCTACACTACTCTACTCCGTTCTACACTACTCTACTCTGTTCTACCCTACTCTACTTTACTCTACCCTGTTCTACACTACACTACTCCACACTACCTTGTTCTACTCTACTCTGTACTACTCTACTCCGTTCTACCCTGTTCTACTCTACTCTGTTCTACACTACTCTACTCTATCCTGTTCTACTCTACTCTGTTCTACACTACTCTACCCTGTTCTACTCTACTCCGTTCTACACTACTCTACTCTACCCTGTTCTACTCTAACCTGTTCTACTCTACTCTAACCTGTTCTACTCTAACCTGTTCTACTCTACCCTGTTCTACTCTACCCTGTTCTACTCTACCCTGTTCTACTCTACTCTACCCTGTTCTACTCTACTCTACCCTGTTCTACTCTACTCTACCCTGTTCTACTCTACTCTAACCTGTTCTACTCTAACCTGTTCTACTCTACTCTACCCTGTTCTACTCTACTCTACCCTGTTCTACTCTAACCTGTTCTACTCTACTCTACCCTGTTCTACTCTACCCTGTTCTACTCTACCCTGTTCTACTCTACCCTGTTCTACTCTACTCTGTTCTACTCTACCCTGTTCTGTTCTACTCTACCCTGTTCTACTCTACTCTACCCTGTTCTACTCTACTCTAACCTGTTCTACTCTACTCTACCCTGTTCTACTCTACTCTGCTCTACTCTACCCTGTTCTACTCTACCCTGTTCTACACCACTCTACCCTGTTCTACTCTACTCTACCCTGTTCTACCCTACTCTACTCTACCCTGTTCTACCCTACTCTACTCTACCCTGTTCTACTCTACTCTACCCTGTTCTACTCTACTCTACCCTGTTCTACTCTACTCTACCCTGTTCTACTTTACCCTGTTCTACTCTACCCTGTTCTACTCTACTCTACCCTGTTCTACTCTACTCCGTTCTACACTACTCCGTTCTACACTACTCTGTTCTACTCTACACTACCCTGTTCTACTCTACTCTGCTCTACTCTACTCTGTCCTACTCTACTCTACCCTGTTCTACTCTACCCTGTTCTACTCTACCCTGTTCTACTCTACACTGTTCTACTCTACTCTGTTCTACACTACTCTACTCTGTTCTACACTACTCTACTCCGTTCTACACTGCTCTACTTTACTCTACCCGGTTCTACACTACACTACTCTACACTACACTGTTCTGCTCTACTCCGTTCTACACTACACTACTCTACTCTGTTCTGTTCTACTCTACCCTGTTCTACTCTACTCTACTCTGTTCTACCCTGTTCTACTCTACTCCGTTCTACACTGCTCTACTCTACTCCGTTCTACACTGCTCTACTCTACACTACTCTGTTCTGTTCTACTCTACCCTGTTCTACTCTACTCTGTTCTACTCTACTCTACTCCGTTCTACTCTACTCTACCCTGTTCTACACTACTCTACCCTGTTCTACTCTACTCCGTTCTACACTTCTCTGCTCTACTCTACTCTGCCCTGTTCTACTCTACCCTGTTCTACTCTACCCTGTTCTACTCTACCCTGTTCTACCCTGTTCAACTCTACTCTACCCTGTTCTACTCTACTCTACCCTGTTCTACTCTACTCTACCCTGTTCTACTCTACTCTGTTCTACTCTACTCTGTTCTACTCTACTCTACTCTACTCTACTCTGTTCTACTCTACTCTACTCTACTCTACTCTACTCTACTCTACTCTACCCTGTTCTACTCTACTCTACCCTGTTCTACTCTACTCTACCCTGTTCTACACTACTCTGCTCTACTCTACTCTGCTCTACTCTACCCTGTTCTACTCTACTCTACTCTACTCTACTCTGTTCTACTCTACTCTACCCTGTTCTACTATACTCTACTCTACCCTGTTCTACTCCCTGTTCTACCCTGTTCTACTCTACTCTACCCTGTTCAACTCTACTCTACCCTGTTCTACTCTACTCTACCCTGTTCTACTCTACTCTACCCTGTTCTACTCTACTCTACCCTGTTCTACACTACTCTACTCTACTCTACCCTGTTCTACTATACCCTGTTCTACTCTACACTGTTCTACACTGCTCTACTCTGTTCTACACTACTCTACTCCGTTCTACACTGCTCTACTTTACTCTACCCGGTTCTACACTACACTACTCTACACTACCCTGTTCTACTCTACTCTACTCTGTTCTGTTCTACTCTACCCTGTTCTACTCTACTCTACTCTGTTCTACTCTACTCTACCCTGTTCTACTCTACTCTACCCTGTTCTACTATACTCTACCCTGTTCTACTCTACACTACACTGTTCTACTCTACTCTACTCTGTTCTGTTCTACTCTACCCTGTTCTACTCTACTCTACCCTGTTCTACTATACTCTACTCTACCCTGTTCTACTCTACCCTGTTCTACTATACTCTACTCTACCCTGTTCTGTTCTACTCTACCCTGTTCTACTCTACCCTGTTCTACTCTACCCTGTTCTACTCCCTGTTCTACCCTGTTCTACTCTACTCTACCCTGTTCAACTCTACCCTACTATACCATGTTCTACTCTACCCTACTCTACCCTGTTCTACTCTACTCTACCCTGTTCTACTCTACCCAACTCTACTCTACTCCACCCAACTCCACCCTACTCTACAATACTCTACTCTACAATACTCTACTCTACAATACTCTACTCTACAATACTCTACTCTACAATACTCTACTCTACAATACTCTACTCTACCCTACTCTACTCTACTCTACCCTACTCAACAATACTCTACTCTACTTTACTCTACAATACTCCACCCTACTCTACTCCACCCAACTCTACTCTACAATACTCTACTCTACAATACTCTACTCTACAATACTCTACTCTACAATACTCTACTCTACAATACTCTACTCTACAATACTCTACAATACTCTACTCTACAATACTCTACTCTACAATACTCTACTCTACAATACTCTACTCTACAATACTCTACCCTACAATACTCTACTCTACAATACTCTACCCTACTCTACTCTACTCTACCCTACTCAACAATACTCTACTCTACTTTACTCTACAATACTCCACCCTACTCTACTCCACCCAACTCTACTCTACAATACTCTACTCTACAATACTCTACTCTACAATACTCTACTCTACAATACTCTACTCTACAATACTCTACTCTACAATACTCTACAATACTCTACTCTACAATACTCTACTCTACAATACTCTACTCTACAATACTCTACTCTACAATACTCTACTCTACAATACTCTACTCTACAATACTCTACTCTACAATACTCTACAATACTCTACTCTACAATACTCTACTCTACAATACTCTACTCTACAATACTCTACTCTACAATACTCTACTCTACAATACTCTACTCTACAATACTCTACTCTACATTACTCTACTCTACAATACTCTACTCTACAATACTCTACTCTACAATACTCTACTCTACAATACTCTACTCTACAATACTCTACCCTGCTCTACTCTACTCTACTCCATACAGAGAAGTGGGAGATCAACCCTTGTGAGCTGACCTTCATGAAGGAGCTGGGTAGTGGTCAGTTTGGGGTGGTGCGGCTGGGGAAATGGAGAGCTCAACACAAGGTAGCCATCAAGGCTATCAGAGAGGGAGCCATGTACGAAGAGGACTTCATAGAGGAAGCCAAGGTTATGATGTGAGTAGAATACATCACACACGGGCTGACAGACAGCACACATCGATAGACGAATAGATGGATGGACACACAGGCTGACAGACAGCACACATCGATAGACGAATATATATATATATATAACACACACACATTCTAATGGTTTGTAACCATGAGATCCCCACATTGTGTGTGTCTCAGGCGTCTCTCCCATCCTAAGCTGGTGCAGCTGTACGGAGTGTGTACCCACCAGAAGCCCATCTACATTGTGACTGAGTTCATGGGACTGGGATGTCTGCTCAATTACATCAGGTAAAGCCCAAAGTCATAGGTCTGCTCTCAGAGACATGTCACATAACGCTTCTTTCATGAATAATTCATCAGGATAGCATACTGCAGGGCTGTTCTAGGCAGGTTTACCAAAAGGTTGCTGGTTCGAATCCCCGAGTCGACTGGGTAAAAAAAAAATCTGTCAATGTGCCCTTGAGCAAGGCACTTGACCCTAATTAGCTCCTGTAAGTCTCTCTGGATAACAACGTCTGCTACATGACTAAAGTGTAAAAGATACCCTCCTGTAGGTTTTAACTCCAACCCTGTTCCTGGAGAGAAACCCTCCTGTAGGTTTTAACTCCAACCCTGTTCCTGGAGAGAGACCCTCCTGTAGGTTTTAACTCCAACCCTGTTCCTGGAGAGAGACCCTCCTGTAGGTTTTAACTCCAACCCTGTTCCTGGAGAGAAACCCTCCTGTAGGTTTTAACTCCAGCCCTGTTCCTGGAGAGAGACCCTCCTGTAGGTTTTAACTCCAACCCTGTTCCTGGAGAGAGACCCTCCTGTAGGTTTTAACTCCAACCCTGTTCATGGAGAGAGACCCTCCTGTAGGTTTTAACTCCAACCCTGTTCCTGGAGAGAGACC
>NC_052342.1:26585989-26613489 GCF_016432855.1 Salvelinus namaycush | reverse complement strand
CTCTGTCTCTGTCTCTCTCTGTCTCTGTCTCTCTCTCTCTCTGTCTCTCTCTCTGTCTCTCTCTCTGTCTCTCTCTCTGTCTCTCTCTCTCTCTGTCTCTGTCTCTCTCTGTCTCTGTCTCTCTCTGTCTCTGTCTCTCTCTCTGTCTCTCTCTCTGTCTCTCTCTCTGTCTCTCTCTCTCTCTCTGTCTCTGTCTCTGTCTCTGTCTCTGTCTCTGTCTCTCTCTCTGTCTCTGTCTCTCTCTCTGTCTCTGTCTCTGTCTCTTTCTCTGTCTCTGTCTCTCTCAAATTCAGAGGGCTTTATTGCCATTGAACACGTTTACTAGGGCTGGGATTTGACCTCACAATTCTATATTATCATGATACTTAAGTGCCGATACGATATGTTTTGCGATTCTCACGATTCTATATGTATTTGCGATTTGATACTGTGATATTACTGCGATTTGATGTTCCAAACATTTTGCTGCTGCAACAAGAGAAGTTCATGAGAAAAACAGTTTTGGCGGACCAGCTATGAAGGGAAAATGTTGGTGCACATTTTGGTGCAGGTACAGCAAACTAGCGCAAAAATAATATCACAATATGTAACTGTAACCATTTTCTTCCCTCACCACTGTTTACATTGCCAAAGCAAGTGAAATATATAATAAACAAAAGTGAAATAAACTATAAAAATTAACAGTAAACATAGACATTTCAATTGTCATCGTCTCCATACAGTGTTGTAACGATGTGCAAATAGTTAAAAGTACAGTATATATAAATAAAAGAGGGCTTAAGCTGCATCCCTTTCTCACCCCCTGACCCTGTGGAAAGAAATGGGTGTTTTTTTGCCAATTTTAACTGCACACTTGTTGTTTCTGTACATTTTATAATGACATATGCTTCCCCCCCCCCCCCCCCCCCCCCAACACCACTTTCCATCAATTTGTATAGCAGACCCAGACCAGGGCGGCCTGGTCACGGGTCATGTTGAGGGGCGGGGGAGGCGCTGCCTGGTCATATGGGTCACTCTCTCCCTCTTTTTGTGTGTGTGTTAGGTATGTACTAGATGACCAGTACACTAGTTCATCGGGAGCTAAGTTCCCAGTCAAGTGGTCTCCTCCTGAAGTCTTCAACTTCTGCAAGTACAGCAGCAAGTCGGACGTCTGGTCCTTCGGTAGGTGGTCACTGTGTTTGTGGACGGTCTATTGATGTGTGTGTGTGTGTGTGTGTGTGTGTTTGTGGACGGTCTATTGATGTGTGTGTGTGTGTGGACGGTCTATTGATGTGTGTGTGTGTGTGTGTGTGGACGGTCTATTGATGTGTGTGTGTGTGTTTGTGGACGGTCTATTGATGTGTGTGTGTGTTTGTGGACGGTCTATTGATGTGTGTGTGTGTGTGTGTGGACGGTCTATTGATGTGTGTGTGTGTGTGTGTGGACGGTCTATTGATGTGTGTGTGTGTGTGTGTGTTTGTGGACGGTCTATTGATGTGTGTGTTTGTGGACGGTCTATTGATGTGTGTGTGTGTGTGTGTGTGTGTGTGTGTGTGTGTGTGTGTGTGTGTGTGTGTGTGTGTGTGTGTGTGTGTGTGTGTGTGTGTGTGTGTGTGTGTGTGTGTGTGTGTGTGTGTGTGTGTGTGTGTGTGTGTGTCAGGTGTGTTGATGTGGGAGGTGTTTACAGAGGGGAAGATGCCATTTGAACACAACCCCAACCACAAGGTGGTGATGATGGTGTTAGAAGGACATCGCCTCTACAGACCCAAGAAGGCCACGCCCAACATCTATGACATCATGCTGCGCTGCTGGCACGAGGTACATCATACGCTTCCTACTTCCTGCTTTGTGTTTTGTGAATGTTTGAGGCAGAAGATACACTAAAAACAAAATATGAATGCAACATGTAAAGTGTTGGTCCCATGTTTCATGAGCTGAAATAAAAGATCCCAGAAATGTTCCATACGCACAAAAAGCTTATTTCTCAAATTTTGTACACAGATTTGTTTACATCCCCTGTTAGTGAGCATTTCTCCTTTGCCAAGATAATCCATCCACCTGACAGGTGTGGCATATCAATAAGCTGATTAAACAGCATGATCATTACACAGGTGCACCTTGTGCTGGGGACAGTTTTTAGGGTGCATGCAATTAGCATAGTGACTGCAGGAATGTCCACCCGAGCTTTTGCCAGAGAATTTTTATGTTAATTTCTCTACCATAAGCCTACCAACGTTGTTTTAGAGAATTTGGTAGTACGTCCATCCGGCCTCACAACCGCAGATAACGTGTATGGTGTCATGTGGGCAAAGCGGTTTGCTGATTTAGCGATTTGCTGATTGGGCTGGCATAATCTACGGACAACGAAAACAATTGCATTTTATCGATGGTAATTTGAATGCCCAGAGAAACCGTGATGAGATCCTGAGGCCCATTGTTGTGTCATTCATCCGCCTCCATCACCTCATGTTTCAGCATGATAACGCACAGCACAATGTCGCAAGGATCTGTACACAATTCCTGGAAGCTGAAAAATGTCCCAGTTCTGGCCTGCATCCTCACCAGACATGTCACCCGTTGAGCATGTTTGGGATGCTCTGGATCGACGTGTACGACAGAGTGTTCCAGTTCCCGCCAATATCCAGCAACTTCTCACAGCCATTGAAGAGGAAGTGGGACAACATTCCACAGGCCACAATCAACAGCCTGATCAACTCTATGTGAAGGAGATGTGTCGCGCTGCATGAGGCAAATGGTGGTCACACCAGATACTGACTGGTTTCCTGATCCACACCCCTACCTTTTTTTTGGTATCTGTGATGAACAGTTGCATATCTGTATTCCCAGTCATGTGAAATCCATAGATTAGGACCTAATTTATTTATTTCAATTGACTGAACTGTAACTGTTGTAACTCTCCCCCCCCTCTCTCTCCCCCCTCTCTGTCTCCCCCTCCATCTCTCTCTCCCCCTCCATCTCTCTCCCCCCTCCCTCTCTCTCTCCCTCCCCCCTCTAGAGAGCGGAGGAGAGACCATCGTTTTCTCAGATCTCCATCTTGATCTCCGACGCTCTAGAAGTGGATGGGTCCTCCTCCGCCTGAACCCACCAATCAGATCCTCTCCTCCGCCTGAACCCACCAATCAGATCCTCTCCTCCGCCTGAACCCACCAATCAGATCCTCTCCTCCGCCTGAACCCACCAATCAGATCCTCTCCTCCGCCTGAACCCACCAATCAGATCCTCTCCTCCGCCTGAACCCACCAATCAGATCCTCTCCTCCGCCTGAACCCACCAATCAAATCGCAACCACCAGTCGGATCTCGTCAGATCCAGTGTTGATGGAGGACTGCTTGCTTAAGGTTACAAACATTCCACGCCGCTCTCTGTACTGATGGATCTCTCGTGATGGACGATTACGGTGGATTTTGTTAGACAGAAAGTTTGCGTCCAAATACCATATACTGTTTCACCACTTCTATCCTGTCTGACAGGAAACTGGACAGTCTTCTCAAAACGGACTGTATATGTTTTATCTCCCCCCCCCCAGCCTCAATTTGTCGGGGAATGGACTCTACAAGGTGTTGAAAGCGTTCCACAGGGATGCTGGTACACGTCGACTCCAATGCTTCCCACCGTTGTGTCAAGTTGGCTGGATGTCCTTTAGGTGGTGGGCCGTTCTTGATACACACAGGAAACTGTTGAGCGTGAAAAAACCCAGCAGCATTGCAGTTCTTGACACAAACCGGTGCACCTGGCACCTACTACCGTACCCCGTTCATAGGCACTTAAATCTTTTGCCTTACCGATTTAACCTTTTTGAATGGCTTATAGACAATCCATGTCTCAATTATCTCAAGACTACATTTTTTTAAATCTTAATCTCCTCCGTTCCATCTATACTGATTGAAGTTGATTTAACAAGTGACATCATAGCTTTTCACCTGGTCAGTCTGTGATGGGAAGGAGATCCTTCAGTTCCGTCCATTCATCTTCTCATTATTTCACATGTCCTCAAATACAGCTGACTTGTACTGTGGACAGACAGGTACGTTTTTATATTTATAAGGTAAATGTATGTGTTTAATAGTACTGCAGAAGTTTGAATGTAATTACAATAAAACGAATGACAATACTATTGTCTTGTAGGATTGTATTCTCTGTCCATCAAGTCAATAGGGAAACAATGTCAACAGACACGGTGTTCCAGACTCCAGATAGATACCTAGTTTTAGATAGATGTTCCAGACTCCAGACAAGGTGTTCCAGACTCCAGACAAGGTGTTCCAGACACGGTGTTCCAGACTCCAGACACGGTGTTCCAGACTCCAGACACGGTGTTCCAGACACGGTGTTCCAGACTCCAGATAGATACCTAGTTTTAGATAGATGTTCCAGACTCCAGACACGGTGTTCCAGACTCCAGATAGATACCTAGTTTTAGATAGATGTTCCAGACTCCAGACAAGGTGTTCCAGACTCCAGACAAGGTGTTCCAGACTCCAGGCACGGTGTTCCAGACTCCAGATAGATACCTAGTTTTAGATAGATGTTCCAGACTCCAGACAAGGTGTTCCAGACTCCAGATAGATACCTAGTTTTAGATAGATGTTCCAGACTCCAGACAAGGTGTTCCAGACTCCAGATAGATACCTAGTTTTAGATAGATGTTCCAGACTCCAGACACGGTGTTCCAGACTCCAGATAGATACCTAGTTTTAGATAGATGTTCCAGACTCCAGACAAGGTGTTCCAGACTCCAGGCACGGTGTTCCAGACTCCAGACACGGTGTTCCAGACTCCAGATAGATACCTAGTTTTAGATAGATGTTCCAGACTCCAGACAAGGTGTTCCAGACTCCAGATAGATACCTAGTTTTAGATAGATGTTCCAGACTCCAGACAAGGTGTTCCAGACTCCAGGCACGGTGTTCCAGACTCCAGATAGATACCTAGTTTTAGATAGGTGTTCCAGACTCCAGACAAGGTGTTCCAGACTCCAGACAAGGTGTTCCAGACTCCAGGCACGGTGTTCCAGACTCCAGATAGATACCTAGTTTTAGATAGATGTTCCAGACTCCAGACAAGGTGTTCCAGACTCCAGACACGGTGTTCCAGACTCCAGATAGATACCTAGTTTTAGATAGATGTTCCAGACTCCAGACAAGGTGTTCCAGACTCCAGACAAGGTGTTCCAGACTCCAGACAAGGTGTTCCAGACTCCAGGCACGGTGTTCCAGACTCCAGACAATGTGTTCCAGACTCCAGACACGGTGTTCCAGACTCCAGGCACGGTGTTCCAGACTCCAGACAATGTGTTCCAGACTCCAGGCACGGTGTTCCAGACTCCAGGCACGGTGTTCCAGACTCCAGGCACGGTGTTCCAGACTCCAGGCACGGTGTTCCAGACTCCAGACAATGTGTTCCAGACTCCAGACAATGTGTTCCAGACTCCAGACAATGTGTTCCAGACTCCAGGCACGGTGTTCCAGACTCCAGGCACGGTGTTCCAGACTCCAGACAAGGTGTTCCAGACTCCAGACAAGGTGTTCCAGACTCCAGACAAGGTGTTCCAGACTCCAGGCACGGTGTTCCAGACTCCAGACAAGGTGTTCCAGACTCCAGACAAGGTGTTCCAGACTCCAGGCACGGTGTTCCAGACTCCAGACAATGTGTTCCAGACTCCAGACAATGTGTTCCAGACTCCAGACAATGTGTTCCAGACTCCAGACAATGTGTTCCAGACTCCAGACAATGTGTTCCAGACTCCAGACAAGGTGTTCCAGACTCCAGACAAGGTGTTCCAGACTCCAGACACGGTGTTCCAGACTCCAGGCACGGTGTTCCAGACTCCAGGCACGGTGTTCCAGACTCCAGGCACGGTGTTCCAGACTCCACACTCCAGGCACGGTGTTCCAGACTCCAGGCACGGTGTTCCAGACTCCAGGCATGGTGTTCCAGACTCCAGGCACGGCGTTCCAGACTCCAGGCACGGCGTTCCAGACTCCAGGCACGGTGTTCCAGACTCCAGACAAGGTGTTCCAGACTCCAGACAAGGTGTTCCAGACTCCAGACAAGGTGTTCCAGACTCCAGACAAGGTGTTCCAGACTCCAGACAAGGTGTTCCAGACTCCAGACAAGGTGTTCCAGACTCCAGACACGGTGTTCCAGACTCCAGACACGGTGTTCCAGACTCCAGACACGGTGTTCCAGACACGGTGTTCCAGACTCCAGACACGGTGTTCCAGACACGGTGTTCCAGACTCCAGACACGGTGTTCCAGACACGGTGTTCCAGACTCCAGACACGGTGTTCCAGACTCCAGACAAGGTGTTCCAGACTCCAGACAAGGTGTTCCAGACTCCAGACAAGGTGTTCCAGACTCCAGACAAGGTGTTCCAGACTCCAGACAAGGTGTTCCAGACTCCAGACAAGGTGTTCCAGACTCCAGACAAGGTGTTCCAGACTCCAGACACGGTGTTCCAGACTCCAGGCACGGTGTTCCAGACTCCAGACACGGTGTTCCAGACTCCAGGCACGGTGTTCCAGACTCCAGGCACGGTGTTCCAGACTCCAGGCACGGTGTTCCAGACTCCAGACACGGTGTTCCAGACTCCAGACAAGGTGTTCCAGACTCCAGACAAGGTGTTCCAGACTCCAGACAAGGTGTTCCAGACTCCAGACAAGGTGTTCCAGACTCCAGACAAGGTGTTCCAGACTCCAGACAAGGTGTTCCAGACTCCAGGCACGGTGTTCCAGACTCCAGGCACGGTGTTCCAGACTCCAGGCACGGTGTTCCAGACTCCAGGCACGGTGTTCCAGACTCCAGGCACGGTGTTCCAGACTCCAGGCACGGTGTTCCAGACTCCAGGCACGGTGTTCCAGACTCCAGGCAAGGTGTTCCAGACTCCAGACAAGGTGTTCCAGACTCCAGACAAGGTGTTCCAGACTCCAGACAAGGTGTTCCAGACTCCAGACAAGGTGTTCCAGACTCCAGACACGGTGTTCCAGACTCCAGACACGGTGTTCCAGACACGGTGTTCCAGACTCCAGACACGGTGTTCCAGACACGGTGTTCCAGACTCCAGACAAGGTGTTCCAGACTCCAGACAAGGTGTTCCAGACTCCAGACAAGGTGTTCCAGACTCCAGACAAGGTGTTCCTAGACTCCAGACAAGGTGTTCCTAGACTCCAGACAAGGTGTTCCTAGACTCCAGACAAGGTGTTCCAGACTGCAGACAAGGTGTTCCTAGACTCCAGACAAGGTGTTCCTAGACTCCAGACAAGGTGTTCCTAGACTCCAGACAAGGTGTTCCAGACTCCAGACAAGGTGTTCCAGACTCCAGACAAGGTGTTCCAGACTCCAGACAAGGTGTTCCAGACTCCAGGCACGGTGTTCCAGACTCCAGGCACGGTGTTCCAGACTCCAGGCACGGTGTTCCAGACTCCAGGCACGGTGTTCCAGACTCCAGACAAGGTGTTCCAGACTCCAGGCACGGTGTTCCAGACTCCAGGCACGGTGTTCCAGACTCCAGGCACGGTGTTCCAGACTCCAGACAAGGTGTTCCAGACTCCAGACAAGGTGTTCCAGACTCCAGATAGATACCTAGTTTTAGAAATGTTTAAAAAAAAAATGAAAATCTGAAATGTCTTCAGTCAATAAGTATTCTACCCCTTTGTTATGGCAAGCCTAAATAAGTTCAGGAAATAAAATGTGCTTAGTCACAAGTTGCATAGACTAATAATAGTGCTTAACATGATTTTTGAATGACTTCCTCATCTCTGTATCCCACACATATAATTATCTGTAAGGTCCCTCAGTCGAGCAGTGCATTTCAAACACAGATTCAACCACAAAGATCAGGGAGGTTTTCCAATGCCTCGCAAAGAAGGGCACCTATTGGTAGATGGGTCAAAATAAAAAAAGCAGTCATTGAATATCCCTTTGAGAATGGTATTAATTACACATTGGATGGTGTATTAATAAACCCAGTCACTACAAAGATACAGGCGTCCTTCCTAACTCAGTTGGTGGAGAGGAAGGAAACCACTCAGGGATTTCACCATGAAGCCAATGATGACTTTAAAACAGTTCCAGAGTTTAATGGCTGTGATGGGAGAAAATTGAGGATGGATCAACAACATTGTAGTTACTTCACAATACTAACCTAAATGACAGAGTGAAAAGAAGGAAGCCTGTACAGAATAAAAAATATTCCAAAACATGCATCCTGTTTGCAATAAGGCAGTAAAGTAATACTACAAAAAATGTGGCAAAGAAATCAACTTTATATCCTCAATAAAAGCGTTATGTCTGGTGCAAATCCAACACAACACATCACTGAGTGCCACTCTTCATAATTTCAAGTATGGTGGTGGCTGCATCATGTTATGGGTATGCTTGTCATCGGCAATATGTTTGTTAGGATAAAAAGAAACGGAATACAGCTTTAAGCACAGGCAAAATCCTAGAGGAAAACCTGGTTCAGTCTGCTTTCCACCAGACACTGGGAGATGAATTCACCTTTCAGCAGCACAATAACCTAAAACAAAAGGCCAAATCTACACTGGAGTTGCTTACCAAGACCACACTGAATATTCCCGAGTGGCCTAGTTACAGTTTTGACTGAAATTGGCTTGGGCCTCCCGAGTGAAGCAGTGGCCTAAGGCACTGAGTCGCAGTGCTTGAGGCGTCACTACAGACCCGGTTTCGATCCTAGGCTGTGTCACAGCCGGCCGTGACTGGGAGACCCATGAGGCGGCGCACAATTAGCCCAGGGTCGTCCGGGCTAGGGGAGCAGTTGGCCTGCCGCGTTGTCCCTGTTCCATCGTCCTCTAGCGACTCCTTGTGGCGGGCCCTGGCGCCTGCAAGCTGACCCCCGGTCACCAGCTGGACAGTGTTTCCCCCGACACATTGGTGCTGCTGTCTTCCAGGTTAAGCGAGCAGTGTGTCAAGAAGTAGTGAGGCTTGGCAGGGTCGTGTTTCAGAGGACACATGGCTCTCGATCTTAGCCTCTCCCGAGTCCGTAGGGGAGTTGCAGCGATGGGACAATACTGGATATCACGAAATTTGTGTGAAAAAAAAAGAAGATCTATGGCAAGACTTAAATGGTTGTCTAGCGATGATCAACAACCAATTTGACAGAGCTTGGAAGAATTTTCTGAAAAATAATGTGCAAATATTGTACAACCCAGAAAGACCCACAGCTGTATTCGCTGCTAAAGGGGATTCTAACATGTATTGACTCAGGGGGTGTGAATACTTATGTAAATGAGACATTTCTGTATTTCATGTTCAATAAATGTACAAAAATGTCTAAACATGTTTTCACTTCGTCATTATGGGGTATTGTGTGTAGATGGGTGGGACATCAATTTAATCAAATGTAATTCAGGCTGTAACAACAAAATGTGGGGTAAGTCAAAAGGTATGAATAATTTGTGAAGGCACTAGCTAGCTTTTGGTAGAATGAGTGGTTATGTTATGCTGTTTATAATAGTAGTGTGACTGACTATTGTTATGAAATTATATCATAGTTATCAAACAACGACCTGTGAAGTGATGTGCCTGTATTGTAGCCTGCGGTGTTATTTATGCATGACCGCCGCGATACAAAACCTCCGCCCTGCCTGCCCGGCCGACCCAATGACTTAAGACACGCCACGCCCCGTGCTCAGCCAGAAAACACACACACGCAGAGAGAGAGAGAGCGCGTCCGTTAGTCTATGAGATGCTGTAAGGTGATTATTGTATCGGAGGCTCTGGATGTAGGACCGTCTCAAAGGTAAGACCAAGCAGCAGACATGCTTATGGCGGTGGCTTCTTAAACTCATTTTGAACACTTGTTGATGTTTTTCAAAGCGTATGCTACTGTCTCATGGTTGAACAGAAAAGCGAACAGGTGACACCTTATTGATACTAGTCAGGCTATGTTGACGCGTGGTCCTCCATATTCAGGCTAAGTTGACGCGTGGTCTTCCGTAGTCAGGCTAAGTTGACGCGTGGTCTTCCGTAGCTCAGTTGGTAGAGCAATGCAACTCCAAGAGAGTGGGTTTGATTCCCGGTATCACCCATATGTAAGAAATGTATGCATGCATGTCGCTTTGGATAAATTGGCGTATATTATTATATTGTTACAATTCCAGGGCATATTGGGTGCTACAATACTATATATACGGAGCCTTCAGAAAGTATTCATACCTCTTTACTTATTCCACATTTTGTTGTGTTACAGCCTGAATTCATAATGGATTAAATAAAATAAATGAAATAATGTCTGCTTTTTTAAATGTTTTTACCCATCTACCAATAGATGCCCTTCTTTGTGAAGCATTGGAAAACCTCCCTGGTCTTTGTGGTTGAATCTGTGTTTGACATTCACTGCTCTACTGAGGGACCTGACAGTTATCTGTATGTGTGGGGTGCAGAGATGAGGTAGTCTTTCTAAAATCATGTCCATGCAACTTTATTATGTGACTTTTTTTCTTTTGAATTAAGCACATTTTTTACTAATGAATTTATTTAGTTAAAATAAAATAAATAAATAAAATGTAGTCTTGCCATAACAAAGGAGTTGAAAACTTACTGACACAAGACATTTCAGCTTTTCATTTTTCATAAATTTGTTTAAAAAAAAAATCCCAAAACATAATTTGACTTTAACATCATGTGGTGTGGTATTGTGTGTAGGTCAGTGATGATTTAAAAAAATATAAATATGTAATCCATTTTAAATTTAGACTGTAACAACAACATGTGGAAACGGTAAAGGGGTGTGAACACTTTGTAAAGCTGCTGTATATAACAATGTTTTGTGGTTTTATGAGTAACCTGCTGTGCAGTTGAGGTAGTGAGTGAGAGGTCAAACCTACTGGTGACCCCAACACTCTTATCTTGCCTCAGAACCCTCTAGGCTTTATTTAGCTCAGTGGACTAACACAGTCTTAGGCTACATCTACTCTTAGAGACATTGATGGAACTTAAGGATTTTGGGCACTGGCCAGCCGGGCTAATAGACTGTGATTTCCACTAGCCCAGGAAACATTAGGTCCAAACTCCGTGCGATGCGGTACTTGAAAATACATAATTAGCCACAGAGCTAGTCTGGCATATTTTCTACTAGCCCAGTCTGAAAAGTACTAGCCAGCTGGCTGGCTAGCTTAATTTCCATTCCTGCTTAGAGGTAATACTAGTTGTTGGTATGTTGCTTTGTGTTGTCTTCCATTACTTATTACACTGTCGACTCTATTGTCCTCCCTAAAGATCAAACGTCAAAGGTCGTGTGTGCCATTGTTTGTTATCCCAGGCAGGCAACGGGAGAGGGTGTTACGGATTAAAGATTCACTAAGAACACACAGTAAACCAGGAGGAAAATGGTGCATTATGTATGAGAGAAGTCAATAGGACGATAGAAAGGTTAGTCTATTCTTAGTCTTATTATAGGAAGACGATATGGACAGGAAAAACATGAGGAGTAACCTCTCTCTCACTCTCTCTCTCGCTCTCTCTCTCTCGCTCTCTCTCTCGCTCTCTCTCTCACTCTCTCTCTCACTCGCTCTCTCTCACTGTGTCTCTGTCTCTCGCTCTCGCTCTCTGTCTCTGTCTCTCTCTCTGTGTCTCTGTGTCTCTGTCTCTGCCTCTGTCTCTGTCTCACTCTCTCACTCGCTCTCTCTCACTCTCTCTCTGTCTGTCTCTGTCTCTGTCTCTCTCTCTCTCTCTCTCTCTCTCTCTCTGTCTCTCTCTCTGTCTCTGTCTCTCTCTCTGTCTCTGTCTCTGCCTCTGCCTCTGCCTCTGCCTCTGTCTCTCTCTTTCTCCCCACTGTGTTGTCCAACTGGACCTCTCAATAGCAGTGCATATGAGGGACACCCACAAGCTGAACCACCTGTGTGTATCCACCTGTTCACATATAATCATCATCATTAACATTGTAATCTTCCTCCTCTTCTTAGATGTCATGGTGCCCTCCGTACCGTAGTTCTAAATTCCGTCACGTCTACGGTAAGGCCTCCACCAAAGACCACGGTTACCACGGAATCCCGATCACACACAGCGTCCATGACAACCACTACTGCTCCGTCAACCCACTCTTCATTGCCATAGTAACGGAATGCTCCGGGGGCGGTGCTTTCTTGGTCCTCTCCATCCATCACGTACGTTACCGGAGAGAGTCTATACGGACACGTCCGGTGCCCCTAAAAAATTATTATGCATGTTAACACAGCGAGAGTTGAGTGGGGATCGACAAACGGATTCGGTTCATCCTTATGAGCCCTGCCCAGCCAGTTTAGTTTATGGTTGTGGCTAGAAACTTCTTCAAGAGTTTAAAACTTGTCTGCTGAAGTCATGAGATTGTTAAGAATCATTCCGTTTTTATTGGACTACAAAAGCCTGTCACCCTGGCCTGATATTAGCTACACCAGCTAGCTACTTCCCTCTCCTTACTGGCCTGATAATAGCTACACTAGCTAGCTACTTCCCTCTCCTTACTGGCCTGATAATAGCTACACTAGCTAGCTACTTCCCTCCTTACTGGCCTGATAATAGCTACACTAGCTAGCTACTTCCCTCTCCTTACTGGCCTGATAATAGCTACACTAGCTAGCTACTTCCCTCTCCTTACTGGCCTGATAATAGCTACACTAGCTAGCTACTTCCCTCTCCTTACTGGCCTGATAATAGCTACACTAGCTAGCTACTTCCCTCTCCTTACTGGCCTGATAATAGCTACACTAGCTAGCTACTTCCCTCTCCTTACTGGCCTGATAATGGCTACACTAGCTAGCTACTTCCCCCCTTACTGGCCTGATAATAGCTACACTAGCTAGCTACTTCCCTCCTTACTGGCCTGATAATAGCTACACTAGCTAGCTACTTCCCTCTCCTTACTGGCCTGATAATAGCTACACTAGCTAGCTACTTCCCTCTCCTTACTGGCCTGATAATGGCTACACTAGCTAGCTACTTCCCTCTCCTTACTGGCCTGATAATAGCTACACTAGCTAGCTACTTCCCTCTCCTTACTGGCCTGATAATAGCTACACTAGCTAGCTACTTCCCTCTCCTTACTGGCCTGATAATGGCTGCACTAGCTAGATACTTCCCTCCTTACTGGCCTGATAATAGCTACACTAGCTAGCTACTTCCCTCCTTACTGGCCTGATAATAGCTACACTAGCTAGCTACTTCCCTCTCCTTACTGGCCTGATAATAGCTACACTAGCTAGCTACTTCCCTCTCCTTACTGGCCTGATATTAGCTACACTAGCTAGCTACTTCCCTCTCCTTACTGGTCTGATAATAGCTACACTAGCTAGCTACTTCCCTCTCCTTACTGGCCTGATATTAGCTACACTAGCTAGCTACTTCCCTCTCCTTACTGGCCTGATAATAGCTACACTAGCTAGCTACTTCCCTCTCCTTACTGGTCTGATAATAGCTACACTAGCTAGCTACTTCCCTCTCCTTACTGGCCTGATAATAGCTACACTAGCTAGATACTTCCCTCTCCTTACTGGCCTGATAATAGCTACACTAGCTAGCTACTTCCCTCTCCTTACTGGCCTGATAATGGCTACACTAGCTAGCTACTTCCCCCCTTACTGGCCTGATAATAGCTACACTAGCTAGCTACTTCCCTCTCCTTACTGGCCTGATAATAGCTACACTAGCTAGATACTTCCCTCTCCTTACTGGCCTGATAATAGCTACCCCAGCTAGCTACTTCCCTCTCCTTACTCGACTGATAATAGCTACACTAGCTAGCTACTTCCCTCTCCTTACTGGCCTGATAATAGCTACACCAGCTAGCTACTTCCCTCTCCTTCCTGGTCTGATAATAGCTACACTAGCTAGATACTTCCCTCCTTACTGGCCTGATATTAGCTACACTAGCTAGCTACTTCCCTCTCCTTACTGGCCTGATAATAGCTACACTAGCTAGCTACTTCCCTCTCCTTCCTGGCCTGATAATAGCTACACTAGTTAGCTACTTCCCTCTCCTTACTGGCCTGATAATAGCTACACTAGCTAGCTACTTCCCTCTCCTTACTGGCCTGATAATAGCTACACTAGCTAGCTACTTCCCTCTCCTTACTCGACTGATATTGGCTACACGAGCTAGATACTTCCCTCCAAGAACCCTAATCGAATATTTAAAAAAGGATTACAATATTGAGATGTATCCACCAATCCAAAGAAAGGATAGGTTTAAGCTGGACAGCCCGCCGTACCGCTTTGTGGACAACAACTCCCATTCCTTTGTTAGGGCGGAGAGACATACATCTTGTCTGTATATCCATCATCTTTGGTATAGCCTCTCCCAAGTTACTGAGTGACCTCACTTCCTGTTTACGTAATTTCCTAGTTACACCACGTCCTCTTCCTGCTGTCAGATGATTTTTACTGGTCTGCTTTAGTCGTGTGTATGTTAAATTATTGCTTGACAAGCCTAGTGAATGCATTATACATCATGTTGTACGTTCACTATCCTGATCTCTTTTTAAGCATTATTTGTATCCCCCCTCTTCCTCACCTCCTCTTCTTTCTCCTGGCTCTCTTCTTCTCCTTCTTCCTTACCTCCTCGTTCTCTCCAGACTGGTAAAGTAGACCCCCACCACCCCAGGGTGTGTGGTCACAGTGCCAGGGTGTTGGATGTCAAGTGGAATCCCTTTGATGACCACTGCATCGCCTCCTGCTCTGAGGACTGCACCGTCAGTACTACAGATATGCACACATAGTAGTCATTAGTACACACTATACATAGATATACATGCACAGTTGTCGTTAGTACACACTATACACTGATATACATGCACAGTAGTCGTTAGTACACACTATACACTGATATACATGCATAGTAGTCATTAGTACACACTATACACAGATATACATGCATAGTAGTTGTTAGTACACATTATACACTGATATACATGCATAGTAGTCATTAGTACACACTATACACAGATATACATGCATAGTAGTCATTAGTACACACTATACACAGATATACATGCATAGTAGTCATTAGTACACACTATACACAGATATACATGCATAGTAGTCATTAGTACACACTATACACAGATATACATGCACAGTAGTCGTTAGTACACTCTATACACATATATACAACCACAGTAGTTGTTAGTAAACACTATACACTGATATACAGCCACAGTAGTCGTTAGTACACACTATACACATATATACAACCACAGTAGTTGTTAGTAAACACTATACACTGATATACAGCCACAGTAGTTGTTAGTACACACTATACACTGATATACAGCCACAGTAGTCGTTAGTACACACTATACACATATATACAACCACAATAGTTGTTAGTAAACACTATACACTGATATACATGCACAGTAGTCGTTAGTACACACTATAACCTGTTGACTCCTAATTAGTCCACAGTGGATATGAACTCTGATGTTTCAAAACATTCTTTGAAACTGTCTTTATTCCCAGTGCTGAATTGAAGCTGAGAGTGTGTGTGTGTGTGTGTGTGTGTGTGTGTGTGTGTGTGTGTGTGTGTGTGTGTGTGTGTGTGTGTGTGTGTGTGTGTGTGTGTGTGTGTGTGTGTGTGTGTGTGTGTTGACATGTGTTGAGTGTGTTGTAGGGCTGTCCCCGACAAAAAAAAATCTTGGTCAACACGAAAGTCGTCTGTTCTTTCGACCAATCAATTGCTGGACATTTTTAAACGTGTATTTTTCCATATATAGACACACCCTATTGGTTAATAATATCAACTACATGTACTGAGCTTGTCTGATGCGTTAAGCTTACGATTGAATGAAATAAGACAAATGCCTCAAGAGGGCGCCAGAGATCTAGATAACCAGAAGAAGAAAAAATAACCTGACCCAACTATTCTCCTCATGCTCCTGCTGGCTTTCTCACATTCTGCCATTACTCGCCTGAAGTTGCTGCTAATAGGCTACATGAGGAGTCGGAAACCTTTCTCATGTTGAAAGCCAATTTATCTTACCATTTAAACCGATCTGCATGCCAGTTACGGTTTTCATTTGCACATTTTTTTTTAAACAGTTTTATTTCATTTTTAATGTCTTCATATCTTAAAATAATTGTCATGTAGTTAATCAAAATTCTATCTAAATGAAAATGATACAAACCTAAGAAGTAACTTATATTGCCGTTGGCCAACTATGTTAAAATAGTCTACATAAAAGCCAACAAATAAAAACATTGCAGCCTGATAAAAATAAATATTTAATAAAATCACATTGGCTACACATTGCCTGTCTGCAACGAACTTGAATCATTTTTATTTTTTATCAACTATTAACTTTAGCCTTAAGCATGTGCTAGCAAACTTGCAACATTGTATAAAATATTCTGGGTCCTCAGTTTCCTGTGCCAGTGAGCTTGGGACAGACACAGCAGCTGTAGGCAATTTGAGCAAGGGATAAGAAGCAGTGCTTGACTTGGGCAGGAGCTCACCGGAGCAGTGTACCGGCACCTCAAATTCTCTACTGATTGAGCTCCTGTTCCTCTTATAGAATATGAGCTCAAAAGTATTGTGGAGCTCCTGCACCTAAATACACTGCTCAAAAAAATAAAGGGAACACTTAAACAACACAATGTAACTCCAAGTCAATCATACTTCTGTGAAATCAAACTGTCCACTTAGGAAGCAACACTGATTGACAATAAATTTCACATGCTGTTGTGCAAATGGAATAGACAAAAGGTGGAAATTATAGGCAATTAGCAAGACACCCCCAATAAAGGACTGATTCTGCAGGTGGTGACCACAGACCACTTCTCAGTTCCTATGCTTCCTGGCTGATGTTTTGGTCACTTTTGAATGCTGGCGGTGCTCTCACTCTAGTGGTAGCATGAGACGGAGTCTACAACCCACACAAGTGGCTCAGGTAGTGCAGCTCATCCAGGATGGCACATCAATGCGAGCTGTGGCAAGAAGGTTTGCTGTGTCTGTCAGCGTAGTGTCCAGAGCATGGAGGCGCTACCAGGAGACAGGCCAGTACATCAGGAGACGTGGAGGAGGCCGTAGGAGGGCAACAACCCAGCAGCAGGACCGCTACCTCCGCCTTTGTGCAAGGTGGAGCACTGCCTGAGCCCTGCAAAATGACCTCCAGCAGGCCGCAAATGTGCATGTGTCAGCATATGGTCTCACAAGGGCTCTGAGGATCTCATCTCGGTACCTAATGGCAGTCAGGCTACCTCTGGCGAGCACATGGAGGGCTGTGCGGCCCCACAAAGAAATGCCACCCCACACCATGACTGACCCACCGCCAAACCGGTCATGCTGGAGGATGTTGCAGGCAGCAGAACGTTCTCCACGGCGTCTCCAGACTCTGTCACGTCTGTCACATGTGCTCATGTGCTCAGTGTGAACCTGCTTTCATCTGTGAAGAGCACAGGGCGCCAGTGGCGAATTTGCCAATCTTGGTGTTCTTTGGAAAATGCCAAACGTCCTGCACGGTGTTGGGCTGTAAGCACAACCCCCACCTGTGGACGTCGGGCCCTCATACCACCCTCATGGAGTCTGTTTCTGACCGTTTGAGCAGACACATGCACATTTGTGGCCTGCTGGAGGTCATTTTGCAGGGCTCAGGCAGTGCTCCACCTTGCACAAAGGCGGAGGTAGCGGTCCTGCTGCTGGGTTGTTGCGCTCCTACGGCCTCCTCCACGTCTCCTGATGTACTGGCCTGTCTCCTGGTAGCGCCTCCATGCTCTGGACACTACGCTGACAGACACAGCAATCCTTCTTGCCACAGCTCGCATTGATGTGCCATCCTGGATGAGCTGCACTACCTGAGCCACTTGTGTGGGTTGTAGACTCCGTCTCATGCTACCACTAGAGTGAGAGCACTGCCAGCATTCAAAAGTGACCAAAACATCAGCCAGGAAGCATAGGAACTGAGAAGTGGTCTGTGGTCACCACCTGCAGAATCCGTCCTTTATTGGGCGTGTCTTGCTAATTGCCTAAAATTTCCACCTTTTGTCTATTCCATTTGCACAACAGCATGTGAAATTTATTGTCAATCAGTGTTGCTTCCTAAGTGGACAGTTTGATTTCACAGAAGTGTGATTGACTTGGAGTTACATTGTGTTGTTTAAGTGTTCCCTTTATTTTTTTGAGCAGTGTATAAACAGTACCAGCACCCAAAATGAGTTCTGGAACCTGTTTCAGTCCAAGTCAAGCACCGATAAGAAGTAATCAGGTAGACCTATTTTATGATGTTTCCACTGGATCAGAGCATGATATTTTTCCCTTTCACGCTGAGTGGTTATCGACAGCTGGACAGAATTTTCAAATACATTGAGGAACTATTGTCATTCTCAATGGATGTAAAGACAGACTTTGTTTACTTGCTGTTTGAGGTGAAGAAACCATTACTTTGAGAAGCTCCACAGGTCATTATTGGTGGTGCTTTAAGCCAATCAGAAATACTATCAGATCCCCAAAATGGGCACATTTATATGTCTACATTTGTCCGCAAGCCAGCTAGCCTATAGGCCTACTTCTATGTGTAAATCAGGCCAGCTAGCCTATAGCCCTACTTCTATGTGTAAATCAAGCCAGCTAGCCTATAGGCCTACTTCCATGTGTAAATCAAGCCAGCTAGCCTATAGGCCTACTTCTATGTGTAAATCAGGGCAGCTAGCCTATAGGTCTACTTCTATGCGTAAATCAGGCCAGCTAGCCTATAGGCCTACTTCTATGCGTAAATCAGGCCAGCTAGCCTATAGGCCTACTTCTATGTGTAAATCAGGCCAGCTAGCCTATAGGCCTACTTCTATGTGTAAATCAGGCCAGCTAGCCTATAGGCCTACTTCTATGTGTAAATCAGGCCAGCTAGCCTATAGGCCTACTTCTACGTGTAAATCAGGCCAGCTAGCCTATAGGCCTACTTCTATGCGTAAATCAGGCCAGCTAGCCTATAGGTCTACTTCTATGCGTAAATCAACATTGACAGGAGCTCTTCAAACAAAAGACAGTGACTAAATTGACAGAACTCGTAGAATGGAATTAAATAAACCAAAACTTGTTTCTCACATGTGTAGTATAGGTTGTGCACTCTACAAACAATGTGTACACTCCGACAATGAGAACAGGAAGACTGGAATAATATATTGAACGCATTGAAAGAAATGACCGTAACCTAAAGTAACCAACATTGTAGATTAGAAATGATAGGAATTTATGGTAAATGTTCTACTGGTGAAATATGTAATTGATAAATACTAACATGTTGTGGTAATTATTCTAGTTCAAAGGACTTTTAGATTTCTTCAAAACAATTGAACTTTTGTAATTTATTTACCGCATTAATGGAGAATTAATAACGGTCACCTAATGGTTTTAAAGCCCAAATAAACAGGGTTAGGTTACAACTCTTTATTTTCTCAAATCAAATCAAAGTTTATTTGTCACGTGCGCTGAATACAACAGGTGTAGTAGACCTTACAGTGAAATGCTGAATACAACAGGTGTAGTAGACCTTACAGTGAAATGCTGAATACAACAGGTGTAGTAGACCTTACAGTGAAATGCTGAATACAACAGGTGTAGTAGACCTTACAGTGAAATGCTGAATACAACAGGTGTAGTAGACCTTACAGTGAAATGCTGAATACAACAGGTGTAGTAGACCTTACAGTGAAATGCTGAATACAACAGGTGTAGTAGACCTTACAGTGAAATGCTGAATACAACAGGTGTAGTAGACCTCACAGTGAAATGCTGAATACAACAGGTGTAGTAGACCTTACAGTGAAATGCTGAATACAACAGGTGTAGGTAGACCTTACAGTGAAATGCTGAATACAACAGGTGTAGACCTTACAGTGAAACGCTGAATACAACAGGTGTAGAACTTACAGTGAAATGCTGATTACAACAGGTGTAGACCTTACAGTGAAATGCTGAATACAACAGGTGTAGTAGACCTTACAGTGAAATGCTGAATACAACAGGTGTAGTAGACCTTACAGTAAAATGCTGAATACAACAGGTGTAGTAGACCTTACAGTGAAATGCTGAATACAACAGGTGTAGTAGACCTTACAGTGAAATGCTGAATACAACAGGTGTAGTAGACCTTACAGTGAAATGCTGAATACAACAGGTGTAGAACTTACAGTGAAATGCTGAATACAACAGGTGTAGACCTCACAGTGAAACGCTGAATACAACAGGTGTAGTAGACCTTACAGTGAAATACTGAATACAACAGGTGTAGACCTCACAGTGAAACGCTGAATACAACAGGTGTAGACCTTACAGTGAAATGCTGAATACAACAGGTGTAGACCTCACAGTGAAACGCTGAATACAACAGGTGTAGACCTTACAGTGAAACGCTGAATACAACAGGTGTAGACCTCACAGTGAAACGCTGAATACAACAGGTGTAGTAGACCTTACAGTGAAATGCTGAATACAACAGGTGTAGACCTTACAGTGAAACGCTGAATACAACAGGTGTAGACCTCACAGTGAAACGCTGAATACAACAGGTGTAGTAGACCTTACAGTGAAACGCTGAATACAACAGGTGTAGTAGACCTTACAGTGAAACGCTGAATACAACAGGTGTAGTAGACCTTACAGTGAAACGCTGAATACAACAGGTGTAGTAGACCTTACAGTGAAACGCTGAATACAACAGGTGTAGACCTCACAGTGAAACGCTGAATACAACAGGTGTAGTAGACCTTACAGTGAAACGCTGAATACAACAGGTGTAGACCTCACAGTGAAACGCTGAATACAACAGGTGTAGTAGACCTTACAGTGAAACGCTGAATACAACAGGTGTAGTAGACCTTACAGTGAAACGCTGAATACAACAGGTGTAGTAGACCTTACAGTGAAACGCTGAATACAACAGGTGTAGTAGACCTTACAGTGAAACGCTGAATACAACAGGTGTAGTAGACCTTACAGTGAAACGCTGAATACAACATGTGTAGAACTTACAGTGAAATGCTGAATACAACAGGTGTAGTAGACCTTACAGTGAAATGCTGAATACAACAGGTGTAGGTAGACCTTACAGTGAAATGCTGAATACAACAGGTGTAGTAGACCTTACAGTGAAATGCTGAATACAACAGGTGTAGAAGACCTTACAGTGAAACGCTGAATACAACAGGTGTAGACCTCACAGTGAAACGCTGAATACAACAGGTGTAGGTAGACCTTACAGTGAAACGCTGAATACAACAGGTGTAGTAGACCTTACAGTGAAACGCTGAATACAACAGGTGTAGAACTCACAGTGAAATGCTGAATACAACAGGTGTAGACTTCACAGTGAAACGCTGAATACAACAGGTGTAGACCTTACAGTGAAACGCTGAATACAACAGGAGTAGACTTCACAGTGAAATGCTGAATACAACAGGAGTAGACCTCACAGTGAAATGCTGAATACAACAGGTGTAGACCTTACAGTGAAACGCTGAATACAACAGGTGTAGACCTTACAGTGAAACGCTGAATACAACAGGTGTAGACCTCACAGTGAAACGCTGAATACAACAGGAGTAGACCTCACAGTGAAATGCTGAATACAACAGGTGTAGACCTTACAGTGAAACGCTGAATACAACAGGTGTAGACCTCACAGTGAAACGCTGAATACAACAGGTGTAGTAGACCTTACAGTGAAACGCTGAATACAACAGGTGTAGACCTCACAGTGAAACGCTGAATACAACAGGTGTAGTAGACCTTACAGTGAAACGCTGAATACAACAGGTGTAGTAGACCTTACAGTGAAACGCTGAATACAACAGGTGTAGTAGACCTTACAGTGAAACACTGAATACAACAGGTGTAGTAGACCTTACAGTGAAACGCTGAATACAACAGGTGTAGTAGACCTTACATTGAAACGCTGAATACAACATGTGTAGAACTTACAGTGAAATGCTGAATACAACAGGTGTAGTAGACCTTACAGTGAAATGCTGAATACAACAGGTGTAGGTAGACCTTACAGTGAAATGCTGAATACAACAGGTGTAGTAGACCTTACAGTGAAATGCTGAATACAACAGGTGTAGAAGACCTTACAGTGAAACGCTGAATACAACAGGTGTAGACCTCACAGTGAAACGCTGAATACAACAGGTGTAGGTAGACCTTACAGTGAAACGCTGAATACAACAGGTGTAGTAGACCTTACAGTGAAACGCTGAATACAACAGGTGTAGTAGACCTTACAGTGAAACGCTGAATACAACAGGTTTAGAACTTACAGTGAAATGCTGAATACAACAGGTGTAGACCTTACAGTGAAACGCTGAATACAACAGGTGTAGACCTCACAGTGAAACGCTGAATACAACAGGTGTAGTAGACCTTACAGTGAAATGCTGAATACAACAGGTGTAGACCTCACAGTGAAACGCTGAATACAACAGGTGTAGTAGACCTTACAGTGAAACGCTGAATACAACAGGTGTAGACCTCACAGTGAAACGCTGAATACAACAGGTGTAGTAGACCTTACAGTGAAACGCTGAATACAACAGGTGTAGTAGACCTTACAGTGAAACGCTGAATACAACAGGTGTAGTAGACCTTACAGTGAAACGCTGAATACAACAGGTGTAGTAGACCTCACAGTGAAACGCTGAATACAACAGGTGGAGACCTTACAGTGAAACGCTGAATACAACAGGTGTAGACCTCACAGTGAAACGCTGAATACAACAGGTGTAGTAGACCTTACAGTGAAACGCTGAATACAACAGGTGTAGTAGACCTTACAGTGAAACGCTGAATACAACAGGTGTAGTAGACCTTACAGTGAAACGCTGAATACAACAGGTGTAGTAGACCTTACAGTGAAACGCTGAATACAACAGGTGTAGTAGACCTTACAGTGAAACGCTGAATACAACAGGTGTAGTAGACCTTACAGTGAAACGCTGAATACAACAGGTGTAGTAGACCTTACAGTGAAACGCTGAATACAACAGGTGTAGTAGACCTTACAGTGAAACGCTGAATACAACATGTGTAGAACTTACAGTGAAATGCTGAATACAACAGGTGTAGTAGACCTTACAGTGAAATGCTGAATACAACAGGTGTAGGTAGACCTTACAGTGAAATGCTGAATACAACAGGTGTAGTAGCCCTTACAGTGAAATGCTGAATACAACAGGTGTAGAAGACCTTACAGTGAAACGCTGAATACAACAGGTGTAGACCTCACAGTGAAACGCTGAATACAACAGGTGTAGGTAGACCTTACAGTGAAACGCTGAATACAACAGGTGTAGTAGACCTTACAGTGAAACGCTGAATACAACAGGTGTAGTAGACCTTACAGTGAAACGCTGAATACAACAGGTGTAGAACTTACAGTGAAACGCTGAATACAACAGGTGTAGACCTCACAGTGAAACGCTGAATACAACAGGAGTAGACCTCACAGTGAAATGCTGAATACAACAGGAGTAGACCTTACAGTGAAACGCTGAATACAACAGGTGTAGTAGACTTTACAGTGAAACGCTGAATACAACAGGTGTAGACCTCACAGTGAAACGCTGAATACAACAGGTGTAGACCTTACAGTGAAACGCTGAATACAACAGGTGTAGACCTTACAGTGAAATGCTGAATACAACAGGTGTAGACCTCACAGTGAAACGCTGAATACAACAGGTGTAGACCTTACAGTGAAACGCTGAATACAACAGGTGTAGACCTCACAGTGAAACGCTGAATACAACAGGTGTAGTAGACCTTACAGTGAAATGCTGAATACAACAGGTGTAGACCTTACAGTGAAACGCTGAATACAACAGGTGTAGACCTCACAGTGAAACGCTGAATACAACAGGTGTAGTAGACCTTACAGTGAAACGCTGAATACAACAGGTGTAGTAGACCTTACAGTGAAACGCTGAATACAACAGGTGTAGTAGACCTTACAGTGAAACGCTGAATACAACAGGTGTAGTAGACCTTACAGTGAAACGCTGAATACAACAGGTGTAGACCTCACAGTGAAACGCTGAATACAACAGGTGTAGTAGACCTTACAGTGAAACGCTGAATACAACAGGTGTAGACCTCACAGTGAAACGCTGAATACAACAGGTGTAGTAGACCTTACAGTGAAACGCTGAATACAACAGGTGTAGTAGACCTTACAGTGAAACGCTGAATACAACAGGTGTAGTAGACCTTACAGTGAAACGCTGAATACAACAGGTGTAGTAGACCTTACAGTGAAACGCTGAATACAACAGGTGTAGTAGACCTTACAGTGAAACGCTGAATACAACATGTGTAGAACTTACAGTGAAATGCTGAATACAACAGGTGTAGTAGACCTTACAGTGAAATGCTGAATACAACAGGTGTAGGTAGACCTTACAGTGAAATGCTGAATACAACAGGTGTAGTAGACCTTACAGTGAAATGCTGAATACAACAGGTGTAGAAGACCTTACAGTGAAACGCTGAATACAACAGGTGTAGACCTCACAGTGAAACGCTGAATACAACAGGTGTAGGTAGACCTTACAGTGAAACGCTGAATACAACAGGTGTAGTAGACCTTACAGTGAAACGCTGAATACAACAGGTGTAGAACTCACAGTGAAATGCTGAATACAACAGGTGTAGACCTCACAGTGAAACGCTGAATACAACAGGTGTAGACCTTACAGTGAAACGCTGAATACAACAGGTGTAGACCTCACAGTGAAATGCTGAATACAACAGGAGTAGACCTCACAGTGAAATGCTGAATACAACAGGTGTAGACCTTACAGTGAAACGCTGAATACAACAGGTGTAGACCTTACAGTGAAACGCTGAATACAACAGGTGTAGACCTCACAGTGAAACGCTGAATACAACAGGAGTAGACCTCACAGTGAAATGCTGAATACAACAGGTGTAGACCTTACAGTGAAACGCTGAATACAACAGGTGTAGACCTCACAGTGAAACGCTGAATACAACAGGTGTAGTAGACCTTACAGTGAAACGCTGAATACAACAGGTGTAGACCTCACAGTGAAACGCTGAATACAACAGGTGTAGTAGACCTTACAGTGAAACGCTGAATACAACAGGTGTAGTAGACCTTACAGTGAAACGCTGAATACAACAGGTGTAGTAGACCATACAGTGAAACACTGAATACAACAGGTGTAGTAGACCTTACAGTGAAACGCTGAATACAACAGGTGTAGTAGACCTTACATTGAAACGCTGAATACAACATGTGTAGAACTTACAGTGAAATGCTGAATACAACAGGTGTAGTAGACCTTACAGTGAAATGCTGAATACAACAGGTGTAGTAGACCTTACAGTGAAATGCTGAATACAACAGGTGTAGTAGACCTTACAGTGAAATGCTGAATACAACAGGTGTAGACCTTACAGTGAAACGCTGAATACAACAGGTGTAGTAGACCTTACAGTGAAATGCTGAATACAACAGGTGTAGACCTTACAGTGAAACGCTGAATACAACAGGTGTAGTAGACCTTACAGTGAAACGCTGAATACAACAGGTGTAGTAGACCTTACAGTGAAACGCTGAATACAACAGGTGTAGACCTCACAGTGAAACGCTGAATACAACAGGTGTAGGTAGACCTTACAGTGAAACACTGAATACAACAGGTGTAGTAGACCTTACAGTGAAACGCTGAATACAACAGGTGTAGTAGACCTTACAGTGAAACGCTGAATACAACAGGTTTAGAACTTACAGTGAAATGCTGAATACAACAGGTGTAGACCTTACAGTGAAACGCTGAATACAACAGGTGTAGACCTCACAGTGAAACGCTGAATACAACAGGTGTAGTAGACCTTACAGTGAAATGCTGAATACAACAGGTGTAGACCTCACAGTGAAACGCTGAATACAACAGGTGTAGTAGACCTTACAGTGAAACGCTGAATACAACAGGTGTAGACCTCACAGTGAAACGCTGAATACAACAGGTGTAGTAGACCTTACAGTGAAACGCTGAATACAACAGGTGTAGTAGACCTTACAGTGAAACGCTGAATACAACAGGTGTAGTAGACCTTACAGTGAAACGCTGAATACAACAGGTGTAGTAGACCTCACAGTGAAACGCTGAATACAACAGGTGGAGACCTTACAGTGAAACGCTGAATACAACAGGTGTAGACCTCACAGTGAAACGCTGAATACAACAGGTGTAGTAGACCTTACAGTGAAACGCTGAATACAACAGGTGTAGTAGACCTTACAGTGAAACGCTGAATACAACAGGTGTAGTAGACCTTACAGTGAAACGCTGAATACAACAGGTGTAGTAGACCTTACAGTGAAACGCTGAATACAACAGGTGTAGTAGACCTTACAGTGAAACGCTGAATACAACAGGTGTAGTAGACCTTACAGTGAAACGCTGAATACAACAGGTGTAGTAGACCTTACAGTGAAACGCTGAATACAACAGGTGTAGTAGACCTTACAGTGAAACGCTGAATACAACATGTGTAGAACTTACAGTGAAATGCTGAATACAACAGGTGTAGTAGACCTTACAGTGAAATGCTGAATACAACAGGTGTAGGTAGACCTTACAGTGAAATGCTGAATACAACAGGTGTAGTAGCCCTTACAGTGAAATGCTGAATACAACAGGTGTAGAAGACCTTACAGTGAAACGCTGAATACAACAGGTGTAGACCTCACAGTGAAACGCTGAATACAACAGGTGTAGGTAGACCTTACAGTGAAACGCTGAATACAACAGGTGTAGTAGACCTTACAGTGAAACGCTGAATACAACAGGTGTAGTAGACCTTACAGTGAAACGCTGAATACAACAGGTGTAGAACTTACAGTGAAACGCTGAATACAACAGGTGTAGACCTCACAGTGAAACGCTGAATACAACAGGAGTAGACCTCACAGTGAAATGCTGAATACAACAGGAGTAGACCTTACAGTGAAACGCTGAATACAACAGGTGTAGTAGACTTACAGTGAAACGCTGAATACAACAGGTGTAGACCTTACAGTGAAACGCTGAATACAACAGGTGTAGACCTCACAGTGAAACGCTGAATACAACAGGTGTAGTAGACCTTACAGTGAAACGCTGAATACAACAGGTGTAGTAGACCTTACAGTGAAATGCTGAATACAACAGGTGTAGAAGACCTTACAGTGAAACGCTGAATACAACAGGTGTAGTAGACCTTACAGTGAAATGCTGAATACAACAGGTGTAGTAGACCTTACAGTGAACTGCTGAATACAACAGGTGTAGTAGACCTTACAGTGAAATGCTGAATACAACAGGTGTAGTAGACCTTACAGTGAAATGCTGAATACAAACAGGTGTAGTTAGACCTTACAGATGAAATGCTGAATACAACAGGTGTAGTAGACCCCTGACAGTGAATGCTGAATACAACCGGTGTAGTAGAACCTTTACAGTGAAATGCACTGAATACAACAGGTGTAGTAGACCTGACAGTGAAATGCTG